>NW_027193880.1:75000-217871 GCF_032444005.1 Ranitomeya imitator | reverse complement strand
GTCCCCATCCTTATGTGCTGCTCCATCCTGCGTCCCCCATCCTTATGTGCTGCTCCATCCTGCGTCCCCATCCTGTCATGTGCTGCTCCATCCTGCGTCCCCCATCCTGTCATGTGCTGCTCCATCCTGCGTCCCCATCCTTATATACTAGCTATTGAACCCGTTCTACGCCCGGGTGGCGAGCATTTATATTGGTATATTGTCTCCATCCTGGTATGTGCTGCTCCATCCTGCGTCCCCATCTGTCATACGCTGCTCCATCCTGCGTTCCCCTTCCTGTCATGCGCTGCTCCATCCTGCGTCCCCATCCTGTCATGTGCTGCTCCATCCTGCGTCCCCATCCTGTCATGCGCTGCTCCCATCCTGCGTCCCCATCCTGTCATGTGCTGCTCCATCCTGCGTCCCCATCCTGTCATGCGCTGCTCCATCTTGCGTCCCCATCCTGTCATGCGCTGCTCCATCCTGCGTCCCCATCCTGTCATGTGCTCCATCCTGCGTCCCCATCCTGTCATGCGCTGCTCCATCCTGCGTTCCCCCTTCCTGTCATGCGCTGCTCCCATCCTGCGTCCCCATCCTGTCATGCGCTGCTCCCATCCTGCGTCCCCATCATGTCATGCGCTGCTCCCATCCTGCGTCCCCATCCTGTCATGCGCTGCTCCATCCTGCTTCCCCATCCTGTCATGCGCTGCTCCATCCTGCGTCCCCATCCTGTCATGTGCTGCTCCATCATGCGTCCCCATCCTTATGTGCTGCTCCATCCTGCGTCCCCATCCTGTCATGTGCTGCTCCATCCTGCGTCCCCATCCTGTCATGTGCTGCTCCATCCTGCGTCCCCATCCTTATGTGCTGCTCCATCCTGCGTCCCCATCCTTATGTGCTGCTCCATCCTGCGTCCCCATCCTTATGTGCTGCTCCATCCTGCGTCCCCATCCTTATGTGCTGCTCCATCCTGCGTCCCCATCCTTATGTGCTGCTCCATCCTGCGTTCCCATCCTTATGTGCTGCTCCATCCCTGCGTCCCCATCCTTATGTGCTGCTCCATCCCGCGTCCCCATCCTTATGTGCTGCTCCATCCCGCGTCCCCATCCTTATGTGCTGCTGCATCCCGCGTCCCCATCCTTATGTGCTGCTCCATCCCGCGTTCCCATCCTTATGTGCTGCTCCATCCCACGTCCCCATCCTTATGTGCTGCTCCATCCCGTGTCCCCATCCCTTATGTGCTGCTCCATCCCGCGTCCCCCATCCTTATGTGCTGCTCCATCCGCGTCCCCATCCTTATGTGCTGCTCCATCACCGCGTCCTCCATCCTGTCATGTGCTGCTCCATCCTGCGTCCCCATCCTGTCATGTGCTGCTCCATCCTGCGTCCCCATCCTTATGTGCTGCTCCATCCCGCGTCCCCATCCTTATGTGCTGCTCCATCCCCGCAGTCCCCATCCTTATGTGCTGCTCCATCCCGTGTCCCCATCCTTATGTGCTGCTCCATCCCGCGTCCCCATCCTTATGTGCTGCTCCATCCTGCGTCCCATCCTTATGTGCTGCTCCATCCTGCGTCCCCATCCTGTCATGTGCTGCTCCATCCTGCGTCCCATCCTGTCATGTGCTGCTCCATCCTGCGTCCCCATCCTTATGTGCTGCTCCATCCTGCGTCCCCTCATCCTTATGTGCTGCTCCCATCCCTGCGTCCCCCATCCTTATGTGCTGCTCCATCCTGCGTCCCCATCCTTATGTGCTGCTCCATCCTGCGTCCCCATCCTGCTGCTCCATCCCGTGTCCCCATCCTTATGTGCTGCTCCATCCCGTGTCCCCATCCTTATGTGCCTGCTCCATCCCGTGTCCCCATCCTTATGTGCTGCTCCATCCTGCGTCCCCCATCCTGCTGCTCCATCCCATGTCCCCATCCTTATGTGCTGCTCCATCCTGCGTCCCCATCCTGCTGCTCCCATCCCGTGTCCCCATCCTTATGTGCTGCTCCATCCCGTGTCCCCATCCTTATGTGCTGCTCCATCCCTGCGTCCCCATCCTGCTGCTCCATCCCCATGTCCCCATCCTTATGTGCTGCTCCATCCTGCGTCCCCAATCCTGCTGCTCCATCCCATGTCCCCATCCTTATGTGCTGCTCCATCCCGTGTCCCCATCCTTATGTGCTGCTCCATCCGCGTCCCCCATCCTTATGTGCTGCTCTCCATCCTGCGTCCCCATCCTTATGTGCTGCTCCATCCTGCGTCCCCATCCTGTCATGTGCTGCTCCATCCTGCGTCCCCATCCTGTCATGTGCTGCTCCATCCTGCGTCCCCATCCTTATGTGCTGCTCCATCCTGCGTCCCCATCCTTATGTGCTGCTCCATCCCTGCGTCCCCATCCTTATGTGCTGCTCCATCCTGCGTCCCCATCCTTATGTGCTGCTCCATCCTGCGTCCCCATCCTGCTGCTCCATCCCGTGTCCCCATCCTTATGTGCTGCTCCATCCCGTGTCCCCATCCTTATGTGCTGCTCCATCCTGCGTCCCCATCCTGCTGCTCCATCCCATGTCCCCCATCCTTATGTGCTGCTCCATCCTGCGTCCCCATCCTGCTGCTCCATCCCGTGTCCCCATCCTTATGTGCTGCTCTATCCCGTGTCCCCCATCCTTATGTGCTGCTCCATCCTGCGTCCCCATCCTGCTGCTCCATCCCGTGTCCCCATCCTTATGTGCTGCTCCATCCTGCGTCCCCATCCTTATGTGCTGCTCCATCCTGCGTCCCCATCCTGCTGCTCCATCCTGCGTCCCCATCCTGCTGCTCCATCCTGCGTCCCCATCCTGCGTCCCCATCCTGCTGCTCCATCCTGCGTCCCCATCCTGCTGCTCCATCCTGCGTCCCCATCCTGCTGCTCCATCCTGCTGCTCCATCCTGCGTCCCCATCCTGCGTCCCCATCCTGCGTCCCCATCCTGCTGCTCCCATCCTGCTGCTCCATCCTGCTGCTCCATCCTGCCTCTGACCCGCTCGGCGCCGAGTGCTGGGGGGCCTTAGCAGGCGGGGACAGGTGCCGGTATCGCCGCCAGCTCAGGCCCCCCAGCACTTACTATATTCACCTGTCACCCGTTCCATCGCTGAGCGGCGCCATCTTCCCGGTCTCCTCGGCCTGTGACTTTTCAGTCAGAGGGCGGCGCCGGCGCGCAATGCGCGTCATCGCGCCCTCTGAACTGAAGGCCACAGGCCGAGGAGACCGGGGAAGATGGCGCCGCTCAGCGATGGAAACGGGGACAGGTGAATATGTCCGATACTCACCCCTCCTGGCGGTCCTGCTTCTGCGGGGGAGATCGCGGTGTGCGTTCAGTGTGAACGCACACCGCGATCTCCCGGGAGCGTCGCTCTGTGAGGCCCAGACTGCGCCGGCGCTTGCGCTTGCGCAGTCTATCGAGGCTTCGGACAGAGTGACGCTCCCAGCGTTATATTATAGATGATCCAGTCCTGTCTCAGTATACTAGCATTTTTTCATGTATATTTGTATATGTGTGTATATATCTTTATGTAGGATTCCTAGTCCACAGATTCAGGTGGACACTGTCGTTATTTTTCCCTTCATTTACAGATTGTGTGTATATACTTTGTATATACAGTGGGGCAAAAAAAGTATTTAGTCAGTCAGCAATAGTGCAAGTTCCACCACTTAAAAAAGATGAGAGGCGTCTGTAATTTACATCATAGGTAGACCTCAACTATGGGAGACAAACTGAGAAAAAAAATCCAGAAAATCACATTGTCTGTTTTTTTAACAATTTATTTTGCATATTATGGTGGAAAATAAGTATTTGGTCAGAAACAAACAATCAAGATTTCTGGCTCTCACAGACCTGTAACTTCTTTAAGAGTCTCCTCTTTCCTCCACTCATTACCTGTAGTAATGGCACCTGTTTAAACTTGTTATCAGTATAAAAAGACACCTGTGCACACCCTCAAACAGTCTGACTCCAAACTCCACTGTGGTGAAGACCAAAGAGCTGTCAAAGGACACCAGAAACAAAATTGTAGCCCTGCACCAGGCTGGGAAGACTGAATCTGCAATAGCCAACCAGCTTGGAGTGAACAAAACAACAGTGGGAGCAATAATTAGAAAATGGAAGACATACAAGACCACTGATAATCTCCCTCGATCTGGGGCTCCACGCAAAATCCCACCCCGTGGGGTCAGAATGATCACAAGAACGGTGAGCAAAAATCCCAGAACCACGCGGGGGGACATAGTGAATGAACTGCAGAGAGCTGGGACCAATGTAACAAGGCCTACCATAAGTAACACACTATGCCACCATGGACTCAGATCCTGCAGTGCCAGACGTGTCCCACTGCTTAAGCCAGTACATGTCCGGGCCCGTCTGAAGTTTGCTAGAGAGCATTTGGATGATCCAGAGGAGTTTTGGGAGAATGTCCTATGGTCTGATGAAACCAAACTGGAACTGTTTGGTAGAAACACAACATGTCGTGTTTGGAGGAAAAAGAATACTGAGTTGCATCCATCAAACACCATACCTACTGTAAAGCATTGTAGTGGAAACATCATGATTTGGGGCTGTTTCTCTGCAAAGGGGCCAGGACAACTGATCCGGGTACATGAAAGAATGAATGGGGCCATGTATCGTGAGATTTTGAGTGCAAACCTCCTTCCATCAGCAAGGGCATTGAAGATGAAACGTGGCTGGGTCTTTCAACATGACAATGATCCAAAGCACACCGCCAGGGCAACGAAGGAGTGGCTTCGTAAGAAGCATTTCAAGGTCCTGGAGTGGCCTAGCCAGTCTCCAGATCTCAACCCTATAGAAAACCTTTGGAGGGAGTTGAAAGTCCGTGTTGCCAAGAGAAAAGCCAAAAACATCACTGCTCTAGAGAAGATCTGCATGGAGGAATGGGCCAACAACAGTGTGTGGCAACCTTGTGAAGACTTACAGAAAACGTTTGACCTCTGTCATTGCCAACAAAGGATATATTACAAAGTATTGAGATGAAATTTTGTTTCTGACCAAATACTTATTTTCCACCATAATATGCAAATAAAATGTTAAAAAAACAGACAATGTGATTTTCTGGATTTTTTTTTCTCAGTTTGTCTCCCATAGTTGAGGTCTACCTATGATGTAAATTACAGACGCCTCTCATCTTTTTAAGTGGTGGAACTTGCACTATTGCTGACTGACTAAATACTTTTTTGCCCCACTGTATTTATTTGCACCAGGAGGACCCCACGCTATATAGATTAGTCACAGATGTTCTTTATTATTTTGAATTTCCATTCTGGTTTTATTTATTTGGTTTCTTTTCTCTCTATTTACAGCGATTGGTGACAAAGGCTCCGGCGTTTTTCTTGTATGTCGCTTATTGTTTAAGATTCTGTTACGCTCCCAGATTATGCTATAATACATTTTGATTTTTTTTGCATGATATCCACAAGAGAGAGCGGTGAACTTTAAAAATGATCTAGATTGGGGCCATTCGGTCCATTACACCAGCACCTCGCCTTATCAGGTAGAGTGCACGCTAAATTTATATCTATCCACCTTTATGGAGGACAGAGAGAACTGTGAGGACCTTATCAGAAGCCATAGGCAGTAAGGAACTACAACACCACCGCACTATGAGGAAGGCTTTTAACTCCACCTGGTAAAGGGTGCTCTGAACTTGCTTCCAAGCCGTCCGGACCCTGCCTGTACCTGTGGGCTGGTGCCCTGGACTGTGGATGCCTGAAGTCTACAGTAAACCTGGTAAAGATACTGCAAACCTGTGTCCTCCATTCTTTACTGCACCATTCACCATCTTCCATCTACACACCGGGAGCCCTGGGGACATACTTCACCTGTAGGAAGTTATACGATCTAGCTGCCATAACATCACCCCAGAGGACCCCTTAAAGCAGCGTCGGTCACCCTGACCGAATACCACAGGTGGCGTCACAAACACAAACTATAATCAATACCCCTTTTTACATGGGTGCCCAGGGCTACAGACCGGGTCGCCACCATGACATCCCCTGTGAATACCGGACCCGGAACCGGGTACCCCACGGCCCTGGCGGGCGACTATTATATTGGGCGGTAAGGGGAGCCGTTATTGTACCACACAGCAGGTGCAGTAATAGGGACACATATGGCAGCAGCGGCTCAGTATTGGGGTATCAGGTGCAGTAATAGGGACACATACGGCAGCAGCGGCTCAGTATTGGGGTATTAGGTGCAGTAATAGGGACACATACGGCAGCAGCGGCTCAGTATTGGGGTATCAGGTGCAGTAATAGGGACACATACGGCAGCAGCGGCTCAGTATTGGGGTATCAGGTGCAGTAATAGGGACACATACGGCAGCAGCAGCTCAGTATTGGGGTATCAGGTGCAGTAATAGGGACACATACGGCAGCAGCGGCTCAGTATTGGGGTATCAGGTGCAGTAATAGGGACACATACGGCAGCAGCGGCTCAGTATTGAGGTATCAGGTGCAGTAATAGGGACACATACGGCAGCAGCGGCTCAGTATTGGGGTATCAGGTGCAGTAATAGGGACACATACGGCAGCAGCGACTCAGTATTGGGGTATCAGGTGCAGTAATAGGGGCACATATGGCAGCAGCGGCTCAGTATTGGGGTATCAGGGGCAGTAATAGGGACACCTACAGCAGCGGCTCAGTATTGGGGTATCAGGTGCAGTAATAGGGACACATACGGCAGCAGCGGCTCAGTATTGGGGCATCAGGTGCAGTAATAGGGACACATATGGCAGCAGTGGCTCAGTATAGGGGTATCATGTGCAGTAATAGGGACACATACGGCAGCAGTGGCTCAGTATTGGGGTATCAGGGGCAGTAACAGGGACACCTACAGCAGCGGCTCAGTATTGGGGTATCAGGTGCAGTAATAGGGACACATACGGCAGCAGCGGCTCAGTATTGGGGTATCAGGAGCAGTAATAGGGACACATACGGCAGCAGTGGCTCAGTATTGGGGTATCAGGGGCAGTAACAGGGACACATACGGCAGCAGTGGCTCAGTATTGGGGTATCAGGGGCAGTAACAGGGACACATACGGCAGCAGTGGCTCAGTATTGGGGTATCAGGTGCAGTAATAGAGACACATTCGGCAGCAGCGGCTCAGTATTGGGGTATCAGGGGAAGTAACAGGGACACATACAGCAGTAGCGGCTCAGTATTGGGGTATCAGGGGCAGTAATAGGGATACATACGGCAGCAGCGGCTCAGTATTGGGGTATCAGGGGCAGTAACAGGGACACATATGGCAGCAGCGGCTCAGTATTGGGGTATCAGGTGCAGTAATAGGGACACACACGGCAGCAGCGGCTCAGTATTGGGGTATCAGGTGCAGTAATAGGGACACATACGGCAGCAGTGGCTCAGTATTGGGGTATCAGGTGCAGTAATAGGGACACATACGGCAGCAGTGGCTCAGTATTGGGGTATCAGGGGCAGTAACAGGGACACATACGGCAGCAGTGGCTCAGTATTGGGGTATCAGGGGCAGTAACAGGGACACATACGGCAGCAGTGGCTCAGTATTGGGGTATCAGGTGCAGTAATAGAGACACATACGGCAGCAGCGGCTCAGTATTGGGGTATCAGGGGCAGTAACAGGGACACATATGGCAGCAGCGGCTCAGTATTGGGGTATCAGGGGCAGTAATAGGGACACATACGGTAGCAGCGGCTCAGTATTGGGGTATCAGGGGCAGTAATAGGGACACATACGGCAGCAGTGGCTCAGTATTGGGGTATCAGGGGCAGTAATAGGGACACATACGGCAGCAGCGGCTCAGTATTGGGGTATCAGGGGCAGTAACAGGGACACATACAGCAGTAGCGGCTCAGTATTGGGGTATCAGGGGCAGTAATAGGGACACATACGGTAGCAGCGGCTCAGTATTGGGATATCAGGGGCAGTAACAGGGACACATATGGCAGCAGCGGCTCAGTATTGGGGTATCAGCAGAATGAGGAGTTTGTGCAGATTGTGGATAGATATGGATGATGCTGGAAATGTGAGAATTCAGATGTGGCTTTGTTATAATCTCTGCAGATCAGTCATGTTTGGAGAAGTTGTCATGTTGGTCTGGACCAGATGGAATAGATGAGAAAAGTGAACGATTCCTTCAGAAAGAACATCAGCGGTAAGTCACCATCTATAACTGCTGTAATATCTTATATAGCTGCAGGACCGGTATCTACCTCTACAGTATAAGGTCTCCATATAGGAATATCAGTGTTTTTGTATATAGATGTATTTTAAATCACAGCGCGTCATCTGCTGATGTTCCCCTACACTCACAATTAGGGTGCACCACGTAGCTGTAGTCAGGATTAGCTGGTTAGGGGCCCACTCATATTTTTTCCCCCCACCCCAAGCTGAAGCCCTAACTGCACCTCTAGTCACAATACCTTCTGTTACATTTGTGGAGAGTACACGCTTAAGCTCCACAGATGCACCATGACAGCTCTCATCATGAAAGCCTATGATTTTGCTCATGACAAATCCTGGGCTCCTCACATCTGTTGTGTGAGATGTGCTGTTGATCTTAGAGGTTAACTGAGAGGTTCTCGCAAGTCAATGCCGTTTGCTGTCCTAATGATCAATGATTTGGCAGGAGCAGAAGGATCATGTGACGAACTGTTACTTCTCTGCTAAGAATAAGAAGTCCACTGAATATCCCAATCTGTCTTCAGCTATGAGACCGGTGCCACATGATGACGCTTGTTATGATCCGGTGACCTTGGAGCCGCATGGAACTTTCTCTGTGTTGGTGGAAGCTGTACTGACCGCAAATCCTGAACTTAACACCGCAACTAGAAGTAGCCGTGGGGTGTGCCTAACAAATCCTAGACACCTTGACACAGCCGGAGGACTAAATACCCCTATAGATAGAAATAGGAAATCTACCTTGCCTCAGAGCAGAACCCCAAAGGATAGGCAGCCCCCCACAAATATTGACTGTGAGTAGTAGAGGAAAAGACACACGCAGGCAGGAAACAGGATTTAGCAAAAGAGGCCACTCTAGCTAAAATAGGAAAGGATAGGACAGAATCCTAAGCGGTCAGTATTAAAACCCTTCCAAAAATATCCACAGCAGAAAATACAAAAAATTCCACCATCTAACTAAAGATGTGGAGCGTATATCTGCAACTCCAGAGAATCCAACAAGACTGAGAAAACACTGACACAGTCTAAGCTGGACAAGAGAAAACAAATGAATAGCACAGAATTATTAAGCACACAGCATGTGTGCCACAGAAACAAACACCAAACACTTATCTTTGCTGAATTGGCAGCAAGGCAGGAGGAACCAGACAAAGATCCAAAACCTCCCAGAACCATGGGCAACTGGCAAGGACTCAAGAATCCTGCACACCTAAATATCCCAGTTAGAACTGCAATCAGCAGATACACCTGGCCAGGACTGCAACTGAGGGACAACTGCATTCCCACCTACAACCACTGGAGGGAACCCAAAAGCAGAATTCACAACAGATGCTCTTCCAGTATCAAAGCCACTAGAGTCATGGAGCCTAGAGCAGGCAGCCAACAAAGATGTTGCAGTCCATGGGTCAGAGACGGGAAACAACGCTGATTCAAACTCTGAGCCATGTATGTCTGGTGAGCCTCATGTTCTAACACAGCCAGAAATGAATGACTTGTTCCGGGACTTACGTATCTCAAAACCAAATGCAGAGTTCGTGGATTCAAGACTTCAAGGATGGCATTTTCTGCCTCTAGCTACAATTAAGAGCTGGCTCAGGGATAGGAAACAAAGGGTGGTTATTAATGGAGCACACTCGGACTGGGTCGTGGTTAGCAGTGGGGTACCACAGGGGTCAGTATTGGGACCTCTTCTTTTTAACATATTTATTAATGATCTTGTAGGGGGCATAAAGAGCAGAATTTCAATATTTGCAGATGACACTAAACTCTGCAGGGTAATCAATACTGAGGAGGAAAATTTTATATTACAGGATGATTTTTTTAAACTTGAAACTTGGGCTGATAAATGGCAAATGAGCTTTAATGGGGATAAATGTAAGGTCATGCACTTGGGTAGAAGAAATAAGATGAATAACTATGTGCTTAATTCTAAAACTCTGGGCAAAACCATCAATGAAAAAGACCTGGGAGTATGGGTGGATGAAAAACTCATGTTCAGTGGCCAGTGTCAGGCAGCTGCTACAAGGGCAAATAATATAATGGGATGCATTAAAAGAGGCATAGATGCTCATGAGGAGAACATAATTTTACCTCTATACAAGTCACTAGTGTGACCACACTTAGAATACTGTGCACAGTTCTGGTCTCCGGTGTATAAGAAAGACATAGCTGAACTGGAGCGGGTGCAGAGAAGAGCGACCAAGGTTATTAGAGGACTTGGGGGTCTGCAATACAAGATAGGTTATTACACTTGGGGCTAATTAGTTTGGAAAAACGAAGACTAAGGGGAGATCTTATTTTAATGTATAAATATATGAGGGGACAGTACAAAGACCTTTCTGATGATCTTTTTAATCATAGACCTGAAACAGGGACAAGGGGGCATCCTCTACGTCTGGAGGAAAAAAGGTTTAGGCATAATAACAGACGCGGATTCTTTACTGTAAGAGCAGTGAGACTATGGAACTCTCTGCCAAATGATGTTGTAATGAGTGATTCATTACTTAAATTTAAGAGGGGACTGGATGCCTTTCTGGAAAAGTATAATGTTACAGGGTATATACACTAAAACATAATAAATGAAAATTGGAGGGAAACTCAATTTAAAATGATGCATGGAGCACTCTCTGCTTTTAATATTCATAAACCAGATATAAGACCTAACAGACTTACAGCCTGCCCTAGATGTCAGCAACCTAGCTCTGATTTATTACATGGCCTATGGTCCTGCGGTTACATAGTCCCGTTTTGGGGCCTAGTTTCTGGATTACCAGCCTTTGGAGTAATGTGACAATGGCGATCTTACATTATTGGGAGAATATGAGTGGCGAGAGTTGCGGAGGGAGGGGTCCCCCAATACTAATACATACTATACTTATCATCGTCTACCCCTCAGTTGTCAGATTTAATAGCTCGACTGCATCATTACATGGCGGTGGAGCAAGGGGACGCACTCACAAATAAGGAGGTACAAGCGGCAAATTTCTTAAAAAATGGAGACAGTTTCTTGGAAAACGTGCGGGGCCGATGCAAGGCGGAAGATGATAACTCCCTTCTCTTCCACTAGATGGTTCCTCTTGGAAAAATTGAAGAATAATCTGGGTCCACTACAATTACCAGAGGATTGCTCTTGCCATGATTAGCGTTAGATGTTTTACTACTTTACTGGATAATGGGAAGGCGGGCTAGACTGCCGGTTGGAATGGGTTAGGCGACTCGGTGAAGGCTCCCCGCTCCTTTTCTTACTCTCCTCCCTCCCTTTCCCCCTTCCCTTCTTCTTTTATTTCTTTGTTTGTTTTTGTATTTTTGACAATTCTCTCCGCTATCCCATATAGACGTTATAATATTGGCTAAGATTACCTTCGTTATCTCCAAAAGAAGATATTCTTAATCGGTAACCTTTACAAGTACAATGTACAATGTCTAAATCCTATGATTGATGCCAATGGATTGTTGTTTCATATGGTTGTAAATGCAAATTTTCAATAAAAATTTATATTAAAAAAAAAAGAAAAGGCCATTCAGAAATTGGGGGAGATTCACAAGGAGCGGACTGCTGCTGTCCACACTGCCAAAAGTACCAATACCGGGTTTACAGTCAACAGTATCACTGGGCTTGATTAGCAGCAAACTCGCCTGACCTTAACCTCATAGAGAATCTATGGAGTATTGTCAAGAGGAAGGTGAGAGACACCAGACCCAACAATGCAGATGAGCTGAAGGCTGCTATCAAAGCAACCTGGGCTTCCATAACCCCTCAGCAGTGCCGCAGGCTGATCGCCTCAATGCCACGCCACATTGATGCAGTAATTGATGGAAAAGGACCAAGTATTGAGGGCATTTACTGAACATACATTTCAGTAGGACAACATTTCGGATTTTACAATCATTTTTCAAGCTGGTGATATAAAGTATTCTAATTTACTGAGATAATGACTTTTGGGATTTCATTGGTTGTAAGCCATAATCATCAACATTAACAGAAATAAACACATGGAATAGATTACTCTGTGTGTAATGACTCTGTGTGTGATGTAGTTAACTTTTTGATGATATTCTAATTTTGTGAGAAGCACCTGTACATATATAGAAATTAAAGCAATTTTTTTACAAATAGTGTATATATATATATATAATTACTGCTTTCTCATTGACTTCATACATTGTGCCCACTATGGGGACATAAAAGAGGGGCATTTCACAATTTAAGTAAAGGATGAAACTTTCCAAAGACAAAAAGATTAATGTTAACGATGTCATGATTTTTAATGATTGATTACTTGGGTCATTGATGATTACCTCTTCAATATTTTTCACAGTTGTTAATAGTAAACTCTGCAACTAAGGAGTTAAATGATCTATGGAGAAGAAAAAAGACCCGTGAGGTAATAAACATATCCAGTATTTCCATTCCTATGATGGAGGATTAGTGGTGAGCGAGCGTGCTCTGATGAGGTGTTAACTCAGCATGCTCGAGTGCTAATCCAACATTTCGGCGTGCCATAAAAGTATGCTCGAGACGCTGCAGGGATTTCTGAAATCTCAGCTTTTTCTTTAAAGCAGCACTTTGTCAAGTCTCTCAGTTTTGCAGCGTATTTCACCCATTCAAGTGAATGATAAAAAACGCCGGTAAAAACAGCAAAACGTATATTCGGTGTGAGGAAAAAAACTGCAGCATTCTGTGATTACAGTCCAAAATCGGACACTGGCAGGAAACAGTCGCACGCCTTATGGAGCATCAGAGGGACCAGCGGTTTTTACAGATACATTCCATTTCTGTAGCAAAGAAGCCTGTAAATGGTCGTGTAAAAGATTAATAGCTGCGGAATAACAGGACGGATTCTACACGGACAGAACACGGAGGACAAGTGAGAAAACCTCGCCCCACTCTCCTGGATTATTGGTACACAAGTGTGAGCGAACCCGAAATATTGCCGGGCAGCAAGTATCTGTGCAGAGCCGATGCTGGAAAATTCTATCACAAGATTCCGTGATGACATCACTGGTGATTGTCGGCCAGGATGACATCACTGGTGATTGTCGGCCATTGTGACATCACAGCCCCTATAAATAGAAGCCGCGCAGGGTTCCGGGTGCCATTTTTGGTTCTATAGTGACGGAGAGCATTTGCAATTTCTCACTATGGCTGAATTACATCTGAATGATTTTCAGGTACAAGCGCTATTGGAGGTTCTTATCTTCCATCGCCCTAACATTGCGCTTCTACCACCCG
Organism: Ranitomeya imitator; assembly: GCF_032444005.1. Classification (NCBI taxonomy): domain Eukaryota; kingdom Metazoa; phylum Chordata; class Amphibia; order Anura; family Dendrobatidae; genus Ranitomeya; species Ranitomeya imitator. Next base: position 204,466 of record NW_027193880.1, on the reverse strand, counting down.
ATGGCATCCTCTGCTTCACTCACCGGCTGGTGGTGCAGCTAGTAAAGGATTGCCTGACTAAACACCGACAAGATCAACTGACGTCAGAGTATCTGACAGATTTATGTCACAACATCAAGACTTTACTACAGCAGGTAAGTGGCGGACGCTCCGCACACAACTTCTCTGTACTCAGAGATAATAATGGTGGGACAGAAGCTTCTTCTTTCCTCCCATATAAAACACGACGAGTCCCCAAATCCTGTATGGAGTCAGTGTATCTGCAGAGAGGAGCAGATGACACATACAATGGCCGCCAATCATCTGAGATTGTTCTTTTTTGTTTCTTTTCTTCTTTATAGGCCGAAAAAAAGTCTCAATCTGGAGACTTGGCTTATATTACAGAACTGGCCGAAAAAATCCTCCGTGTACTAGAACTTCCGGACCGCTCGTCGGACCGCCAGGTAAGCAGCGTCGGACTGGAGCACCTTGGGCCCACCAGAGAAAATCATTCTTGGGGCCCACTATGTAGCTACAAAGAAATAAATACAAGACCACCAATTGTGGGGTAAAATACTAATATCAGGGTATCATATAAGATAGTACACTTCTTAATTATATAGCACTGGTTGGAGTAGCCCCATCATAGAATATAAAGTAGGCCCCTCATAGAATAAAAAGTAGCCCCCTCATAGAATTTAATGTAGCCCCCTCATAGAATATAATGTAGCCCCCTCATAGAATAAAAAGTAGCCCCCTCATAGAATTTAATGTAGTCCCCTCATAGAATATAATGTAGCCCCCTCACAGAATTTAATATAGCCTCCTCATAGAATATAATGTAGCCCCCTCATAGAATAAAAAGTAGCCCCCTCATAGAATTTAATGTAGCCCCCTCATAGAATATAATATAGCCCCCTCATAGAATAAAAAGTAGCCCCCTCATAGAATATAATGCAGCCCCCGTCATAGAATATAAAGCAGCCCCCTCATAGAATATAATGTAGCCCCCTCATAGAATTTAATGTAGCCCCCTCATAGAATATAATGCAGCCCCCCCCATAGAATATAATGCAGCCCCCATAGAATATAATGTAGCCCCCCTCATAGAATTTAATGTAGCCCCCTCATAGAATATAATGCAGCCCCCCTTATAGAATATAATGCAGCCCCCCATAGAATATAATGTAGCCCCCCCATAGAATATAGTTTAGCACCTCAAAGAATATAATGTAGCTCCCTCATAGGGTATAATGAAGCCTCCCATAGAATATAATGTAGCCCCCTCAGAGTATAATGCAGCACCCCTCATAGGGTTTAATGCAGTCCACTCATGGGGTATAATGCAGTCCCCCTCCTAGGGTATAATGCAGCACCCCTCATAGGGTATAATGCAGCACCCCTTCATATGGTATAATGCAGCCACCCTCATAGAGTATAATGTAGCCCTCCCCAAATGGTATAATGCAATCCTCCCTTATAAGGTATAATGCAGCCCTCCCTCATATGGTATAATGTAGCCCTACCTCATAGGGTATAATGCAGCCCCCTCATAGGGAATAATGCAGCCTCCCTATAGGGTATAATGCAGCCCCCCTCATAGAGTATAATGTAGCCCCCTCATAGGGTATAATGCAGCCCACTCATGGGGTATAATGCAGCCCCCCTCATAGGGTATAATGCAGCCCTCCCTCATAGGGTATAATGCAACTCTCCCTCATAGGGTATACTTCAGCGCCCCTCATAGGTTATAATGTAGCCCCCTCATAGGGTATAATGCAGCCCCCTCATAGGTTATAATGCAGGCCCCTTCATAGGATATAATGCAGCCCACTCATAGGGTATAATGCAGCTCCCCTTATATGGTATAATGCAGCCCCCCTCATAGGGTATAATGCAGTCCCCCTAATAGGTTATAATGCAGCCCCCCTCATAGGGTATACTGTAGCCCTCCCTCATAGGGTATAATGCAGCCCCCCTCTTAGGGTATAATGCAGCCCCCCACAGAATATAATGCAGCCCCCCATAGAATTTAATGTAGACCCTCATAGAGTATAATGCATTCCCAAATTGAATGTAGCTCCACAGTCCTACAGTATTATGGCCACCAGGACTCACTCACTGACATATATATATATATATATATATATATATATAAAAACAAACACAATCCTCACCTCTCCTCCTTGTTCCCCACTGATCCCGGCTCTGCTCCGGTATCAGCAGCTGCACTGCCATTTGCCCAACACACAGCGGGTACGCGATGAAGTGACGTCATCACACACCTTCAGTGTCAGAGGCAGAGGGGAATGATGGGAGATGGAGCGTCGTCTGATGCTCTCTCCTCCATTATTGCTTTCATCTGTGATGCCGATACAGTTGAATGTGGTGCACACTGGGGAGGAGTGCTGGCATTAGGCCCCCCTGACTTACAGGCCCCATAGTGGCCGCTTGGGCTGGGGCCCCTGGGTGAGCGGGGGCCCTGGTCTGCCAGCCATGATAGGGGGCAGTGTTAGACTCAGCCTGTGGCTAACACTGCCCGCTATTAAAGTGAAATTAATATTCACCGCTCTCCACGCCCATGGGGGTGTGGTGTTGAGAGAAGATTCATTTCTTTTTAGCAGCGGGGACAGGCTTTAGCTGCAGCAGCCTGTCACCCACTGCTGCTCCGCTGGCATCAGGCGGGTACCCCTGACTCACGGGCCCCATAGCAGCTGCATGGTCTGCCGCTTCTAGCAATACGCCACTGGCTAGGGCCCCTGGAGCAGCAGGAGCCCTAGGCAGCTGCCTGCCCTGTATGCCAGCAGGTGTCAATGCCTGGGCCCCCTGGAGAATCCTCCAGTTCTCTGGAGGGCCAGTTGGACCCTTCCGGTAAGGAGCCATCAATTGGTGCATCAGTAAATGTTGGTTTCATCCATCCTGATTGATGGATTTGGGGATTTAGTGAAATCTTCCACATATTAATTATCTCTATTATATCTATTAGGAAACACCAGAAGGCGACGACGAATATGGGGAGAATGTGACCCCGGAAATCCCTGACTCTAATAGGAGTCAGCTGGAGCCGAGCAGCGATCTGATTGCAGGTGAGCTGATCACATGACCGTCTACAAGGAATCTCCAGATATTACGCAGCAGGGAATAATGGTGGATTTACTCTCTACTCCGTGAAATGGGACCTGTCAGCACATAATACATATAGGAGTGGTGGGATGATGGCAGAGGACGTTCCCCCCATTATACCCAGATATTACACAGCAGGGAATAATGGTGGATTTACTCTCTACTCCATGTAATGGGGACCTGTCAGCACATGATACATATAGGAGTGGTGGGATGACGGAGTGGAACGTTCCCCCCATTATATCCAGATATTACCCAGCAGGGAATAATGGCGGATTTACTCTCTACTCCATGTAATGGGACCTGTCAGCACATGATACATATAGGAGTGGAGGGATGACGGCGGAGGACGTTCCCCCCATTATATCCAGATATTACACAGCAGGGAATAATGGTGGATTTACTCTCTACTCCATGTAATGGGATCTGTCAGCACATGATACATATAGGAGTGGTGGGATGACGGCAGAGGACATTCCCCCCATTATATCCAGATATTACACAGCAGGGAATAATGGCGGATTTACTCTCTACTCCATGTAATGGGGACCTGTCAGCACATGATACATATAGGAGTGGTGGGATGATGGCAGAGGATGTTCCCCCCATTATATCCAGACATTACACAGCAGGGAATAATGGCGGATTTACTCTCTACTCCATGTAATGGGGACTTGTCAGCACATGATACATATAGGAGTGGTGGGATGACGGCGGAGGACGTTCCCCCCATTATATCCAGATATTACACAGCTGGGAATAATGGCGGATTTACTCTTTACTCCATGTAATGGGGACCTGTCAGCACATGATACATATAGGAGTGGTGGGATGACGGCGGAGGACGTTCCCCCCATTATATCCAGATATTACGCAGCTGGGCATAATGGCGGATTTACTCTCTACTCCATGTAATGGGGACCTGTCAGCACATGATACATATAGGAGTGGTGGGATGACGGCGGAGGACGTTCACCCCATTATATCCAGATATTACACAGCAGGGAATAATGGCGGATTTACTCTTTACTCCATGTAATGGGGACCTGTCAGCACATGATACATATAGGAGTGGAGGGATGACGGCGGAGGACGTTCCCCCCATTATATCCAGATATTACACAGCAGGGAATAATGGCGGATTTACTCTCTACTCCATGTAATGGGGACCTGTCAGCACATGATACATATAGGAGTGGTGGGATGACAGCGGAGGACGATCCCCCCATTATACCCAGACATTACACAGCAGGGAATAATGGCGGATTTACTCTTTACTCCATGTAATGGGGACCTGTCAGCACATGATACATATAGGAGTGGAGGGATGACGGTGGAGGACGTTCCCCCCCATTATATCCAGATATTACACAGCAGGGAATAATGGTGGATTTACTCTCTACTCCATGTAATGGGGACCTGTCAGCACATGATACATATAGGAGTGGTGGGATGACAGCGGAGGACGATCCCCCCATTATACCCAGACATTACACAGCAGGGAATAATGGCGGATTTACTCTTTACTCCATGTAATGGGGACCTGTCAGCACATGATACATATAGGAGTGGTGGGATGACGGCGGAGGACGTTCCCCCCATTATATCCAGATATTACACAGCAGGGAATAATGGCGGATTTACTCTTTACTCCATGTAATGGGGACCTGTCAGCACATGATACATATAGGAGTGGTGGGATGACGGCGGAGGACGTTCCCCCCATTATATCCAGATATTACACAGCAGGGAATAATGGCGGATTTACTCTCTACTCCATGTAATGGGACCTGTCAGCACATGATACATATAGGAGTGGTGGGATGACGGCGGAGGACGTTCCCCCCATTATATCCAGATATTACACAGCAGGGAATAATGGTGGATTTACTCTCTACTCCATGTAATGGGGACCTGTCAGCACATGATACATATAGGAGTGGTGGGATGATGGCAGAGGACGTTCCCCCCATTATATTCAGACATTACACAGCAGGGAATAATGGCGGATTTACTCTCTACTCCATGTAATGGGGACCTGTCAGCACATGATACATATAGGAGTGGTGGGATGACGGCGGAGGACGTTCCCCCCATTATATCCAGATATTACTCAGCTGGGAATAATGGCGGATTTACTCTTTACTCCATGTAATGGGGACCTGTCAGCACATGATACATATAGGAGTGGTGGGATGACGGCGGAGGACGTTCCCCCCATTATATCCAGATATTACACAGCTGGAAATAATGGCGGATTTACACTCTACTCCATGTAATGGTGACCTGTCAGCACATGATACATATAGGAGTGGTGGGATGACGGCGGAGGACGTTCCCCCCATTATATCCAGATATTACACAGCAGGGAATAATGGCGGATTTACTCTTTACTCCATGTAATGGGGACCTGTCAGCACATGATACATAAAGGAGTGGTGGGATGACGGCGGAACACGTTTCCCCCATTATATCCAGATATTACACAGCAGGGAATAATGGCGGATTTACTCTCTATTCCATGTAATGGGGACCTGTCAGCACATGATACATATAGGAGTAATGGGATGACGGCGTGGGACGTTCCCCCCATTATATCCAGATATTACACAGCAGGGAATAATGGCGGATTTACTCTCTACTCCATGTAATGGGGACCTGTCAGCACATGATACATATAGGAGTGGTGGGATGATGGCAGAGGATGTTCCCCCCATTATATCCAGACATTACACAGCAGGGAATAATGGCGGATTTACTCTCTACTCCATGTAATGGGGACTTGTCAGCACATGATACATATAGGAGTGGTGGGATGACGGCGGAGGACGTTCCCCCCATTATATCCAGATATTACACAGCTGGGAATAATGGCGGATTTACTCTTTACTCCATGTAATGGGGACCTGTCAGCACATGATACATATAGGAGTGGTGGGATGACGGCGGAGGACGTTCCCCCCATTATATCCAGATATTACGCAGCTGGGCATAATGGCGGATTTACTCTCTACTCCATGTAATGGGGACCTGTCAGCACATGATACATATAGGAGTGGTGGGATGACGGCGGAGGACGTTCACCCCATTATATCCAGATATTACACAGCAGGGAATAATGGCGGATTTACTCTTTACTCCATGTAATGGGGACCTGTCAGCACATGATACATATAGGAGTGGTGGGATGACAGCGGAGGACGATCCCCCCATTATACCCAGACATTACACAGCAGGGAATAATGGCGGATTTACTCTTTACTCCATGTAATGGGGACCTGTCAGCACATGATACATATAGGAGTGGTGGGATGACGGCGGAGGACGTTCCCCCCATTATATCCAGATATTACACAGCAGGGAATAATGGCGGATTTACTCTTTACTCCATGTAATGGGGACCTGTCAGTACATGATACATATAGGAGTGGTGGGATGACGGCGGAGGAAGTTCCCCCCATTATATCCAGATATTACACAGCAGGGAATAATGGCGGATTTACTCTCTACTCCATGTAATGGGGACCTGTCAGCACATGATACATATAGGAGTGGTGGGATGATGGCAGAGGACGTTCCCCCCATTATACCCAGACATTACACAGCAGGGAATAATGGCGGATTTACTCTTTACTCCATGTAATGGGGACCTGTCAGCACATGATACATATAGGAGTGGTGGGATGACGGCGGAGGACGTTCCCCCCATTATATCCAGATATTACACAGCAGGGAATAATGGCGGATTTACTCTTTACTCCATGTAATGGGGACCTGTCAGCACATGATACATATAGGAGTGGTGGGATGACGGCGGAGGAAGTTCCCCCCATTATATCCAGATATTACACAGCAGGGAATAATGGCGGATTTACTCTCTACTCCATGTAATGGGGACCTGTCACCACATGATACATATAGGAGTGGTGGGATGACGGCGGAGGACGTTCCCCCCATTATATCCAGATATTACACAGCAGGGAATAATGGCGGATTTACTCTCTACTCCATGTAATGGGGACCTGTCAGCACATGATACATATAGGAGTGGTGGGATGACGGCGGAGGACGTTCCCCCCATTATATCCAGATATTACACAGCAGGGAATAATGGCGGATTTACTCTCTATTCCATGTAATGGGGACCTGTCAGCACATGATACATATAGGAGTAATGGGATGACGGCGTGGGACGTTCCCCCCATTATATCCAGATATTACACAGCTGGAAATAATGGCGGATTTACACTCTACTCCATGTAATGGTGACCTGTCAGCACATGATACATATAGGAGTGGAGGGATGACGGCAGAGGACGTTCCCCCCATTATATCCAGATATTACACAGCAGGGAATAATGGCGGATTTACTCTCTACTCCATGTAATGGGGACCTGTCAGCACATGATACATATAGGAGTGGTGGGATGACGGCGGAGGACGTTCCCCCCATTATATCCAGATATTACACAGCAGGGAATAATGGCGGATTTACTCTCTACTCCATGTAATGGGGACCTGTCAGCACATGATACATATAGGAGTGGAGGGATGACGGCGGAGGACGTTCCCCCCATTATATCCAGATATTACACAGCAGGGAATAATGGCGGATTTGCTCTCTACTCCATGTAATGGGACCTGTCAGCACATGATACATATAGGAGTGGTGGGATGACAGCAGAGGACGGTCCCCCCATTAAATCCAGATATTACACAGCAGGGAATAATGGTGGATTTACTCTCTACTCCATGTAATGGGACCTGTCAGCACATGATACATATAGGCGTGGTGGGATGACGGCGGACGACGTTCCCCCCATTATATCCAGATATTACACAGCAGGGATTAATGGCGGATTTACTCTCTACTCCATGGAATGGGACCTGTCAGCACATGATACATATAGGAGTGGAGGGATGACGGCGGAGGACGTTCCCCCCATTATATTCAGATATTATACAGCAGGGAATAATGGCGGATTTACTCTCTACTCCATGTAATGGGGACCTGTCAGCACATGATACATATAGGAGTGGTGGGATGACGTCAGAGGACGGTCCCCCCATTAAATCCAGATATTACACAGCAGGGAATAATGGCGGATTTACTCTCTACTCCATGTAATGGGGACCTGTCAGCACATTATACATATAGGAGTGGTGGGATGACGGCGGAGGACGTTCCCCCCATTATATCCAGATATTACACAGCAGGGAATAATGGCGGATTTACTCTCTACTCCATGTAATGGGGACCTGTCAGCACATGATACATATAGGAGTGGTGGGATGACGGCGGAGGACGTTCCCCCCATTATATCCAGATATTACACAGCAGGGAATAATGGTGGATTTACTCTGTACTCCATGTAATGGGGACCTGTCAGCACATGATACATATAGGAGTGGTGGGATGACGGCGGAGGACGTTCCCCCCATTATATCCAGATATTACACAGCAGGGAATAATGGCGGATTTACTCTCTACTCCATGTATTGGGGACCTGTCATTACATGATACATATAGGAGTGGTGGGATGACGGCGGAGGACGTTCCCCCCATTATATCCAGATATTACACAGCATGGAATAATGGTGGATTTACTCTCTACTCCATGTAATGGGACCTGTCAGCACATGATACATATAGGAGTTGTGGGGTGACGGCAGAGGACGTTCCCCCCATTATATCCAGATATTACACAGCTGGGAATAATGGTGGATTTACTCTCTACTCCATGTAATGGGGACCTGTCAGCACATGATACATATAGGAGTGGTGGGATGACGGCGGAGGACGTTCCCCCCATTATATCCAGATATTACACAGCTGGGAATAATGGTGGATTTACTCTCTACTCCATGTAATGGGGACCTGTCAGCACATGATACATATAGGAGTGGTGGGATGACGGCGGAGGACGTTCCCCCCATTATATCCAGACATTACACAGCAGGGAATAATGGTGGATTTACCATCTACTCCATGTAATGGGGACCTGTCAGCACATGATACATATAGGAGTGGTGGGATGATGGCGGAGGACGTTCCCCCCATTATATCCAGATATTACACAGCTGGGAATAATGATGGATTTACTCTCTACTCCATGTAATGGGGACCTGTCAGCACATGATACATATAGGAGTGGTGGGATGACGGCGGAGGATGTTCCCCCCATTATATCCAGATATTACACAGCAGGGAATAATGGCGGATTTACTCTCTACTCCATGTAATGGGGACCTTTCAGCACATGATACATATAGGAGTGGTGGGATGACGGCGGAGGACGTTCCCCCCATTATATCCAGATATTACACAGCAGAGAATAATGGCGGATTTACTCTCTACTCCATGTAATGGGACCTGTCAGCACATGATACATATAGGAGTGGTGGGATGACGGCGGAGGACGTTCCCCCCATTATATCCCGATATTACACAGCAGGGAATAATGGTGGATTTACTCTCTACTCCATGTAATGGGGACCTGTCAGCACATGATACATATAGGAGTGGTGGGATGACGGCAGAGGACGTTCCCCCCATTATATCCAGATATTACACAGCAGGGAATAATGGCGGATTTACTCTCTACTCCATGTAATGGGGACCTGTCAGCACATGATACATACAGGTATAGGAGTGGTGGGATGACGGCAGAGGACGTTCCCCCCATTACATCCAGATATTACACAGCAGGGAATAATGGCGGATTTACTCTCTACTCCATGTAATGGGGACCTGTCAGCACATGATACATATAGGAGTGGTGGGATGACGGTGGAGGACGTTCCCCCCATTATATCCAGATATTACACAGCTGGGAATAATGGTGGATTTACTCTCTACTCCATGTAATGGGGACCTGTCAGCACATGATACATATAGGAGTGGTGGGATGACGGCGGAGGACGTTCCCCCATTATATCCAGACATTACACAGCAGGGAATAATGGTGGATTTACTCTCTACTCCATGTAATGGGGACCTGTCAGCACATGATACATATAGGAGTGGTGGGATGATGGCGGAGGACGTTCCCCCCATTATATGCAGATATTATACAGCTGGGAATAATGGTGGATTTACTCTCTACTCCATGTAATGGGGACCTGTCAGCACATGATACATATAGGAGTGGTGGGATGACGGTGGAGGACGTTCCCCCCATTATATCCAGATATTACACAGCAGGGAATAATGGCGGATTTACTCTCTACTCCATGGAATGGGACCTGTCAGCACATAATACATATAGGAGTGGTGGGATGACGGCGTAGGACGTTCCCCCCATTATATCCAGATATTACACAGCAGGGAATAATGGTGGATTTACTCTCTACTCCATGTAATGGGGACCTGTCAGCACATGATACATATAGGAGTGGTGGGATGACAGTAGAGGACGTTCCCCCCATTATATCCAGATATTACACAGCAGGGAATAATGGCGAATTTACTCTCTACTCCATGTAATGGGGACCTGTCAGCACATGATACATATAGGAGTGGTGGGATGACGGCGGAGGACGTTCCCCCCATTATATCCAGATATTACACAGCTGGGAATAATGGCGGATTTACTCTCTACTCCATGTAATGGGACCTGTCAGCACATGATACATATAGGAGTGGTGGGATGACGGCGGAGGACGTTCCCCCCATTATATCCAGATATTACAAAGCAGGGAATAATGGTGGATTTACTCTCTACTCCATGTAATGGGGACCTGTCAGCACATGATACATATAGGAGTGGTGGGATGACGGCGGAGGACGTTCCCCCCATTATATCCAGACATTACACAGCAGGGAATAATGGTGGATTTACTCTCTACTCCATGTAATGGGGACCTGTCAGCACATGATACATATAGGAGTGGTGGGATGATGGCGGAGGACGTTCCCCCCATTATATTCAGATATTACACAGCATGGAATAATGGTGGATTTACTCTCTACTCCATGTAATGGGGACCTGTCAGCACATGATACATATAGGAGTGGTGGGATGACGGCGGAGGACGTTCCCCCCATTATATCCAGATATTACACAGCAGGGAATAATGGTGGATTTACTCTCTACTCCATGTAATGGGACCTGTCAGCACATGATACATACAGGAGTGGTGGGATGACGGCGGAGGACGTTCCCCCCATTATATCCAGATATTACAAAGCAGGGAATAATGGTGGATTTACTCTCTACTCCATGTAATGGGGACCTGTCAGCACATGATACATACAGGAGTGGTGGGATGACGGCGGAGGACGTTCCCCTTTAATAAAAAGTATTTCTTTGCTGAAATCCAATGTGCCAGTCAGGAGAAATGTAACATAGAAGCCATATGCAAATCAGGATGGAAGTGCACTGGGGGCGGGGATGAAGGTGTCCGAGTGCAGTGACACGCCCCCAGTGCACTTCCAGGATAATTTGCATATGGCTGCTATGCTTCAGCTCTCTTCCCATCACTCACATGTGCAGTGAGGTTGGGGGCTCCTCATTCATGTGGTGATTGGGGGTCCGCCACCACTTACATTACCTTTATCTGTGGGTGCGCTGTACGTTCTCATATGTAGAGTCCCCATATAACGAGTATTATTCCCATTTTCAGACGTCTTGTCATTTCTCCCTTATATTACGGTATTATGTATGTAGGACTGATATCGACTAATACATTTTATTTTCTCATCACGTTATCATTATTTTAGTACCATCAGCGCTGGCGTATCCCGACAGTGGAATCTGTAAGATCCCGGAGATCCAAGAATCCGCCGATGTAAGTATCATAGAGATATGGGGGTGTCTGTGTATCACCAGATCATGGGGTGTGAGTGACCCGTCCAGTATTATCCCCATATAACCATGGGACGGCTCTGTTCTAAGTGTAGAGGACACTGTGGTCTTAGAGAATGGCATTTATATTAAATGGAATCTGTCACCAGGTTTATGCTGTAGCATAATGTAGGGACAGAGACCCTGATTCCAGCGATATATCACTTAATTTACTGGGGTCAGCAGATGTGATAATATCCCTGTCTTCTCTGCTGCAGATCTAGCAGAGCTCTGAATGCTGAACCTTGTAGAACACCGCCCACACCACTGATTGGCAGCTTTTCTGTATACACTGTGCATAGGCAGAAATCTGCTATACCGTGGTGGTGGGTTTACAGAGTACTAGGACAACATGGCATGAGACACATAGTCCTAGTGATAATCTCCGGCTGATAAAACACTGATTTTATTAAAGCAACAGCAGAAAGTCTAGTAAGTAACACATCGCTGGAATCAGGGTCTCTTTCCCTATATCATAACTGCTCCCAGATTACATAGCACAGACCTGCTGACAGATTCTCTGCAAGTTCTGCCCTGTGTGATCTCGCGTTTTATCCAGCACTTTACAATTATATCGATATATAGAGGATCCGCTTTATATTTCATCCGTGTCTGCAGAGCGTCGGCTCGTATCGTCCCCTACATCGGATCAGTTTAAATTAGCTGGGACATAATAAAGGAGGAAAAGTTATTACATCCTGAGATGTTTTCCAGCATCTACTGTATCTTACCAAGACAACAACGAAAAAAAAAGGGCGAGTGATAGTCCTGAAGACAATTGTAACAATTTTTATTGAAAATACATATAAAATAACAAGTATATAATAAAAAAATCTTACATGTAAGGACAAGATTGAATGAGAAGCCAAATGAGAACAGAAAAAACGACCCTCCATAATGCTGGTGAAGTGGATATGGGGAGTGAATCCTGGAGCTAGTGTGAAGAGATTAGTAGAAAGAAATGCCCCCATAAAGTGCTGGTGCAGATCTAAGGACAAGCACCATAAAGTGCTGGTGCTAGTGCAGATCTTAGGACATGCACCATAAAGTGCTGGTGCTAGTGCAAATCTTAGGACATGCACCATAAAGTGCTGGTGCTAGCGCAGATCTTAGGACATGCACCATAAAGTGCTGATGCTAGTGCAGATCTTAGGACATGCACCATAAAGTGCTGGTGCTAGTGCAGATCTTAGGACATGCACCATAAAGTGCTGGTGCTAGTGCAAATCTTAGGACATGCACCATAAAGTGCTGGTGCTAGCGCAGATCTTAGGACATGCACCATAAAGTGCTGGTGCTATTGCAGATCTTAGGACATGGTTTTCTTGGGAGGATGGAATACAAATGATATAATTTTCGGGTTATGAAGGTGAAACCTTATCCCATACTAGTAGTGGAACACTAAACCACCCCAGCAAAATCAAGTCCACAGCTCCCGAGGAAGCCCATTCAAAACGCGCGTTGGGGCTGGCTGAGCGACCCATCCTAGTGGGATACTATGGGGAATATCCTGGACTGATGGGGTAGACGTCATTGTTTGATATGTACTTGATTTATACTCACACTAGCTCCAGGATTCACTCCCCATATCCACTTCACTAGCATTATGGAGGGTCGTTATTTCTGTTCTCATTTGGCTTCTCATTCCATCTTGTAAGATTTTTTATTATATTTGTTATTTTATATGAATTTTCAATAAACATTGTTACAATTGTCTTCAGGACTATCACTCGCCCTTTTTTCGTTGTTGTTTTGGTTAGTATTTGTGGAGTGTCCTTGAAATATTGGGCGCATTATACTCACTGGGTCATGGCGCTGATTTCATTATCTATACTATTATGGTTTCTGCTTTAGTATTATTGTATTCAGCTTCTATATCTTAGTATTATTTCTTATTCTTTTCTAGGACTTGATTAAATCATTGATCCCGGCAGGAGAGCCGCGTATAAGCGACTATGAAACTATCAAACTGATCAGCAGCGGTGCTTTTGGGTGAGATTTCTATTAACATAATCCCCATTTCTCAGGGTTCCCTATGACAATGCTTCGGCCTCTGTGCTCTGCCATTCAGTGTTATCATAGGGAGAAGATCTGAGTCCACATCACTGTCCACATCTCAATGTCACTATTCAGCTCCATTATATACAGCAGAGCGAACTGATCTGTAACACATCTGTCTGTAAGGAAAGGGATGATATCATAGAATACATGACACCCACCGGTCCTAGACCTCCTCTGTTCTTATGCTTCCTCCTGATCTTTCGGGGCCCCATTATGAAGCTGGTAATAGTGATTGGCTGCACACGGTCACGTGAGGGGTGACGCGATACTGACGCCGATGACATCTCCACCCTCCACCATGACCATGTCAGTCCAATCACTGGCCTCAGCAGCAGAAGGGAGAACAACCAAAGACAGAGGATGGCGGACTGCAGTGATGGACCGGGGAAGGACCAAGACAAGTGGGTGTAATGTGTTTAATTACTTTTTATCGTCTTCTTGTCCCTCCATTATTTATTCTGCCTTGGGCTGTGGAGAAAGACTAAAAACCATCTTCTTACAACAATTGGAGCAATTTACATTTTGACTAATTATTATTGTTACTGACTTGTATCTACTGGTCGGTTATAGCGAATCTGCCCAAGATGAATGTCAGCAGATTCTCTCATCTATAATGTGACCTGGTGAGGGCAGACGGGGCGCGGTGCGACCTCCCATCATCTATGTAGTGTTATTTCATGGATTTCTAGATGTGGATTTCTAGTGATGGCCGGACTGCTGCCATTAATCATTAGTACAAATGATCACGTAATGACTTCAATATCCAGACTGTTAAGGGTTCATTATAAACCATGGATTCTCCTTCTCTCCAGGGCCGTCTGCTTAGTGCGCCATAAGGGATCACAAAACATCTTTGCTATGAAGAAAATGGCCAAGAGGAACCTGACTACTTCTAATAAAATGGAAAGGACATATATCGAGAGGGACATCCTAACATTCGCAGATTGTCCCTTTGTGGTCTCCATGCTCTGCTCCTTCCCTACTAGATATCACCTGTGTATGGTCATGGAGTATGTGGGAGGTAGGACACGAACATTGTGTAGTATTCAACTCATGTCTGCTGACATCTTATCACCTCTCATATCATTAAGACTTGTCCCCGTGGATGTTACATTCCCACAGAGCATTTACTATAGGTTGTCTATTAAAGTCATTGATGTGTGTGATCTCCCCGTATGTCCGCACTGAGAACGTCAGTATCTCCAGGTGTAGACCAGATACGAGATCACTTTATGTCATGAGCTACTTGGACGACAATTTCATCATGACCTCAGACTAATATTATGTACATTATATCTTTATATATTATCCCCTGCCCCAATGTTTCCACTCACTTCTCTTCATACATCATGGTGCTCCGCTGTATAAACCCCTCACCGGTCATATTTCCTTTCTTCTGTAGGTGGAGACTGTGCGACCCTTCTAAGCACCAGGGGTCCTTTCTCTGTCCCGATGGCCCGCTTGTACTTTGCAGAAGCAGTCCTTGGTGTGGAATACCTGCATAGTCACGGTGTGGTGCACAGAGACCTGAGGCCACAGAAGTAAGTGAATACCTGTAGTATAACAAAGGGGGGGAGTTATCCTTTATTATCTCACGGTCTATGAAGCTAAAATCATCTTATCTTTCACAGCCTCCTGATAACATCTACTGGACATATTAAAATTACCGACTTTGGATGTTCAAAACTTGGTGTCATGATACCAAACACCAACACCTACAAGCAATCAGCAGAGAACATCTCCAGAGAGTTCCAGGACCATGAGGTCAGCATTACCTACAGGAACTTAGCTTGTTCTGTACAAATCTCATAACTCTATTTTGTCTTCCCTACGTTCTTCATTTCTAGAGAGCTTTTCCACTGATATTTTATCTTCTGTAATTCTGATTTTATGTCAAGAGCTTGTCATAATAATAGTTTCATCGATTCTCATTGCTTTTTTCTGTTGGTTTCCAGGAGTGTGGCAGCCCTTATTACACAGCCCCTGAGGTCATCCTGAAGAACGCCTATGGAAGACCTGTTGACTGGTGGGATATGGGCATCATATTAAATGAATTTTTCATGGGAATTGCACCATTTGATGGGGCTTCCCTATCTGAGTTTTATGAAAATGTTGTCACTGGTAAGTAAAATAATCTGATCATTGCTTTTACTGGTTATCTTGGTTTAGTTACTTCCTTTGCTTTATCTTACAGTCCTGTAAATAGGTTTTATGTTCTTTAATTTTCTATATAACAGGAAATATCATTTGGGATCATCATTACAGTCCTCCACCCGATGCTAAGGACCTCATCACTCAGCTGCTGAAAACAAATCCTGTGGATAGACTTGGGACAGGTAACAGATACAATAATATCAATATTCCCTTGTTACACCGAGGACACATCACTAATGTCCATGAGGAACATTAATTCTCTATCAGCTTCTCCATTTATAGTTCTCTTTGCTAAACTTTTCATTCTATTTCCTACATGTCTGCTCAGTTGTGTAATTAGTTCAAATTAAGATACGTTGTTCAGATATGAAGTTGTCTCTGACAATGTCCGCATCACTTTTGTTTTCCTTTATCCAGGAGGAGCTTTTGAGATCAAGGGTCATCCATTTCTTAATGACTTAGACTTTGACACCCTTCTAAGTCAAAATCCGGTGTACGTTCCTCACCTTGCATCAGATGTGGACACCAGCCTATTTATCAGTAAGTAGGAGACGTCATCTAAACTAAGTATCTGTTTGCCTCGTCTTCCTTATTTTGTGACAATTGGTTCCCATTAATAAATGGTGACTGTGTTATACTGACAACCTCTAATAACACTTCATTACCTATGTCTTGCAGACCATTCTAATATGGAAAAACATCTAGTCTCAGAGGGTGAGAAGGGCATAAGTGAGGACAATGAGAGCCTTGTCTTCAAAAATTTTACATCATCTTCTGAAAGGCTTTCTAAAGTAAGTATGTGTTAATACATCCAAAATATATATAAAAGACCTATGAAGGTAGACATACAATTATTTAATATCTTATTGCTTCCGCATGTAGCTCTGTACCACCGTTACCAGGATGAAGATTAATGAGAATCCCAAGTCTTCTCCAGATCATACCCAAGAATCCAGCACAAATATTTCAGAAATGTGAGTAGATTATGGGGTCATTATTGGGAGGTCTAGGCTGATTTATGTGCACAACACCAAATATAGGACATAATTACCATAGTATCAAATGCAGAATCCACCATCCCAAGGTTAGAGGAAACCGCTCGTGATAACAGCCCATATCTGCGTACCTGTGACCGGTCATGCATTTTTCATGCTGCCTACACTGTAGGAGAGATGTATTATTACATGCCAGACATTCTTAATTCCGCTCCAATCTATAGAAGGTAGCGTTGAGCAGAAGACCTTCCCCACTATGGCAGTCATATGTCTTATTAGGCCCATTAGTCCATGTTCTTCTAGTGAGACAACCCCTTTTATACTGTGTTTTCTTGCAATTTACATGTTTTTATTCTTCGAAACAGGCAGAAAGAATCTGATGACGACGCTATTATCATCTTGTCATCCTCGTCCCCACTATCAGGTATGTCCATGTCTACAGCACCAACAATGGGAATGTTGACTTCAAGGCTCAAATATATCCACATGGTTTTTCTGTAATAGGTCTCCTATGTTATCCATGTTTCATGGATCCCAATTATGTTGCCCATGGGCCCATACTGTACCTCTAGTTCCCTAATTTTGTAGTTTCTTTCATGGATTCTGTGAGATACGTTGTAGCGTCCAGTAACCTCCATCATCATAAGGTGACATAATCTCTTATAGTAGAATATCATCAGTGATGCACCACATGGTGGCATACAGGGCCCTTACTGCTCTAGATCAGTGACACATCTAATGCCCCTCAGATGGGATTATGTACATTATATAGGACTTATTCTGCCCTATTATGATATAACTAGATGGTAGCCCGATTCTAACGCATCGAGTATTCTAGAATATGTATGTAGTTTATTTATGAAGATTTTAGAATAATACATTGAATACACAGTCTTCGGCCGGCCGCGACCAATTAGCGAAGCGTGGTTCTATTCCCGCGCCAATTCGTGGCCGGACTCCGCTTGTCTGATTGTTCGCGGCCGGCCACATAGTATGTAGCACAGCCACGTAGTATATAACAGCCCACATAGTAAATAGCACAGCCACGAAGTATATTGCACAGCCACATAGTATATTGCACAGCCACGTAGTATATTGCACAGCCACGCAGTATATAGCACAGCCACGTAGTATATCGCACAGCCCAAGGAGTATATAGCACAGCCCACGGAGTATATAGCACAGCCACGTAGTATATAACACAGCCCACGGAGTGTATAACAGCCCACATAGCATATAACACAGCCACATAGTTTATAATAGCCCATGTA
Organism: Ranitomeya imitator; assembly: GCF_032444005.1. Taxonomy (NCBI): domain Eukaryota; kingdom Metazoa; phylum Chordata; class Amphibia; order Anura; family Dendrobatidae; genus Ranitomeya; species Ranitomeya imitator. The sequence continues at coordinate 186,037 of NW_027193880.1, read as the reverse complement.
GCATATAACATAGCCCACGTAGCGTATAACAGCCCACGTAGTGTATAACACAGGCCAAGTAGTGTATAACACAGGCCACGTAGTGTATAACACAGGCCACATAGTGTATAACACAGCCCACGTAGTGTATAACACAGCCCCCGTAGTGTATAGCACAGCCATGTAGTGTTTTGCACAGCCACATAGTACATTGCACAGCCCACGTAGTATATTGCACAGCCCAGTTAGTATATTGCACAGCCCACGTAGTATATAGCACAGCCCACGCAGTATATTGCACAGCCCACGCAGTATATTGCACAGCCTACGCAGTATATTGCACAGCCCACATAGTATATTGCACATCCCACGTAGTATATTGCACAGCCCATGCAGTATATAGCACAGCCCACGCAGTATATTGCACAGCCCACGCAGTATATTGCACAGCCCACGCAGTATATTGCACAGCCCACATAGTATATTGCACAGCCCACATAGTATATTGCACAGCCCATGCAGTGTATTGCACAGCCCACGCAGTATATAGCACAGCCCACGCAGTATATTGCACAGCCCACGTACTATATTGCACAGCCCAGTTAGTATATTGCACAGCCCACGTAGTATATTGAACAGCCCAGTTAGTATATTGCACAGCCCATGTAGTATATAGCACAGCCCACGCATTATATTGCACAGCCCATGCAGTGTATTGCACAGCCCACGTAGTATATAGCACAGCCCACGTAGTATATTGCACAGCCCAGTTAGTATATTGCACAGCCCACGTAGTATATTGCACAGCCCACACAGTATATTGCACAGCCCATATAGTATATTGCACAGCCCACGTAGTATATTGCACAGCCCATGCAGTGTATTGCACAGCCCACACAGTATATAGCACAGCCCACGTAGTATATTGCACAGCCCACGTAGTATATTGCACAGCCCACGTACTATATTGCACAGCCCACATAGTATATAGCAATGTGGGCATCATATCCCTGTTAAAAAAAGAATTAAAGTAAAAAATAGTTATATACTCACCTTCCGTTGGCCCACGGATCCAGGCGAAGCGCTTACCGATGCTCCTCGCACACTCCGGTCTCAAGAGTGCATTGCGGTCTTGCAAGATGATGACGTAGCGGTCTCGCGAGATCGCAATGCAAGGAGCGGTCAACGGAGCGTCGCGAGGAGAGGGAAAGGCCTATTCTGGATCCGAGGGGCCGACGGACGGTGAGTATATAACTATTTTTTTTATTTTTTTTATTATTTTTAACATTAGATCTTTTTACTATTGATGCTGCATAGGCATCATCAATAGTAAAAAGTTGGTCACACAGGGTTAATAGCTGCGTTAACGGAGTGCATTACACCGCGGCATAACGCGGTTCGTTAACGCTGCCATTAACCCTGTGTGAGCGCTGACTGGGGGGGGGAGTATGGACTGCGGGCACTGACTGCGGGGAGCAAGGAACGGCCATTTTGCCGCCGGACTGTGCCCATCACTGATTGGTCGTGGCTGTTTTGCCGCAACCAATCAGCGACTTGGGATTTCCGTTACAGACAGACAGAAAGACGGAAGTGACCCTTAGACAATTATACAGTAGATACCAGATTATCAGGACTATAGGAGACAGGACTAGAACAATCCTACTATATACAGGAGACAAAGCAGATCCCATTAGGATACGTCATTACTGAGGTTTTTATTTTACTTTCTGATTAGAATTTCCAGCTCAGGAGGAAAGAAAATCTCCAATAAATCTGAGTAAAAACGAAGAAACATCAGAAAATGGAAAAAAGGGGAAAAAGAGACGAGGTAAGTGTGAGAATCAGCTCCATGTTGTGTGATGTCAGTGAGAATAATTCATGTGGAGCAGATGTCATCTGTCAGTGATGGGATTATCACATGTATGATGGCTGACAATGATCCCTGACCTCACATGTATGATGGCTGACAATGATCCCTGACCTCACATGTATGATGGCTGACAATGATCCCTGACCTCACATGTATGATGGCTGACAATGATCCCTGACCTCACATGTATGATGGCTGACAATGATCCCTGACCTCACATGTATGATGGCTGACAATGATCCCTGACCTCACATGTATGATGGCTGACAATGATCCCTGACCACACATGTATGATGGCTGACAATGATCCCTGACCTCACATGTATGATGGCTGACAATGATCCCTGACCTCACATGTATGATGGCTGACAATGATCCCTGACCTCACATGTATGATGGCTGACAATGATCCCTGACCTCACATGTATGATGGCTGACAATGATCCCTGACCTCACATGTATGATGGCTGACAATGATCCCTGACCTCACATGTATGATGGCTGACAATGATCCCTGACCTCACATGTATGATGGCTGACAATGATCCCTGACCTCACATGTGTGATGGCTGACAATGATCCCTGACCTCACGTGTATGATGGCTGACAATGATCCCTGACCTCACATGTATGATGGCTGACAATGATCCCTGACCTCACATGTATGATGGCTGACAATGATCCCTGACCTCACATGTATGATGGCTGACAATGATCCCTGACCTCACATGTATGATGGCTGACAATGATCCCTGACCTCACATGTATGATGGCTGACAATGATCCCTGACCTCACATGTATGATGGCTGACAATGATCCCTGACCTCACATGTATGATGGCTGACAATGATCCCTGACCTCACGTGTATGATGGCTGACAATGATCCCTGACCTCACGTGTATGATGGCTGACAATGATCCCTGACCTCACATGTATGATGGCTGACAATGATCCCTGACCTCACATGTATGATGGATGAAAATGATCCCTGACCTCACATGTATGATGGCTGACAATGATCCCTGACCTCACATGTATGATGGCTGACAATGATCCCTGACCTCACGTGTGTGATGGCTGACAATGATCCCTGACCTCACATGTATGATGGCTGACAATGATCCCTGACCTCACGTGTATGATGGCTGACAATGATCCCTGACCTCACGTGTATGATGGCTGACAATGATCCCTGACCTCACATGTATGATGGATGAAAATGATCCCTGACCTCACATGTATGATGGCTGACAATGATCCCTGACCTCACATGTATGATGGCTGACAATGATCCCTGACCTCACGTGTGTGATGGCTGACAATGATCCCAGACCTCACATGTATGATGGCTGACAATGATCCCTGACCTCAAATGTATGATGGCTGACAATGATCCCTGACCTCACATGTATAATGGCTGACAATGATCCCTGACCTCACATGTATGATGGCTGACAATGATCCCTGACCTCACATGTATGATGGCTGGCAATGATCCCTGACCTCACATGTATGATGGCTGGCAATGATCCCTGACCTCAAATGTATGATGGCTGACAATGATACCTGATCTCACATGTATGATGGCTGACAATGATCCCTGACCTCACATGTATGATGGCTGACAATGATCCCTGACCTCACATATATGATGGCTGACAATGATCCCTGACCTCACATGTATGATGGCTGACAATGATCCCTGACCTCACGTGTATGATGGCTGACAATGATCCCTGACCTCACGTGTATGATGGCTGACAATGATCCCTGATCTCACGTGTATGATGGCTGACAATGATCCCTGATCTCACATGTATGATGGCTGACATTGATCCCTGACCTCACATGTATGATGGCTGACAATGATCCCTGACCTCACATGTATGATGGCTGACAATGATCCCTGACCTCACATGTATGATGGCTGACAATGATCCCTGACCTCACATGTATGATGGCTGACAATGATCCCTGACCTCACATGTATGATGGCTGACAATGATCCATGACCTCACATGTGTGATGGCTGACAATGGTCCCTGACCTCACATGTGTGATGGCTGACAATGGTCCCTGACCTCACATGTATGATGGCTGACAATGATCCCTGACCTCACATGTATGATGGCTGACAATGATCCCTGACCTCACATGTATGATGGCTGACAATGATCCCTGACCTCACATGTATGATGGCTGACAATGATCCCTGACCTCACATGTATGATGGCTGACAATGATCCCTGACCTCACATGTATGATGGCTGACAATGATCCCTGACCTCACATGTATGAGGTCATGATCATGACATGAGGAGGTGGTGATGGCGAACTCAGTCGAGGGGTTCAAGAGAGGCCTGGATGTCTTCCTGGAGCAGAACAATATTGTATCATACAATTATTAGGTTCTGTAGAAGGACGTAGATCTGGGTATTTATTATGATGGAATATAGGCTGAACTGGATGGACAAATGTCTTTTTTCGGCCTTACTAACTATGTTACTATGTTACTATGTTACTATGTATGATGGCTGACAATGATCCCTGACCTCACATGTATGATGGCTGACAATGATCCCTGACCTCACATGTATGATGGCTGACAATGATCCCTGACCTCACATGTATGATGGCTGACAATGATCCCTGACCTCACATGTATGATGGCTGACAATGATCCCTGACCTCACATGTATGATGGCTGACAATGATCCCTGACCTCTGTGTGATAATATTCCTCTGCCGTGCAGCCACAGTGACCGCACAGTAGTATGGTGCCATATGGAGTCCCATCACTTACATTATATTTACTTCTGTTCTCACAGGTTCCGTCTTCCGCCGGATCTTATCATCCCACCGGCGCGGATTATCCAGGGCTGCTCGAGCATTTGCTTGTTGCGCCTGTTGCCCTAAAACCATCTGAAAGACAAGAAGTCCAGCAGATCCACCATCACTGCTTCTACTGATCACCTGGCATCTGACCCCGGCTGACTCCCTGACTATGATTGTGTCTACTGATTCTGTCCTTTATCCTTCTATCCTATTATTAATTACAAAAAAAAAAATTGTCCTTCTATCCTATTATTAATTACCTGTATAGAAGGACCTTCACATTCTTCTACTGATCACCTGGCATCTGACCCCGGCTGACTCCCTGACTATGATTGTGTCTACTGGTTCTGTTCCTAGTTTTACCCCTCCCTTATCCTTCCATCCTATTATTAGTTATATGGGCAGCACGGTGGCTCAGTGGTTAGCACAGCAGCCTTGCAGCGCTGGGTTCAAATCCCACCTTGGACAACATCTGCAAAGAGTCTGTATGTTCTCTCCGTGTTTGCGTGGGTTTCCTCCGGGTTCTCCGGTTTCCTCCCACATTCCAAAGACATACTGATAGGGAATTTAGCACTATCTAAAAATAAAGATTATTATTAATTACAATACAAAATAAAAATACTTCTAGGTTTACTTACATTTTTTTCACATTTATCAAACGTAACTATGTATTCTGTTAACTGATAAAATTCAGTCTTTATACAGATAGTGGCCGGTGGCCGGACCTTATTCTACAAACACTTATTACCTTTTGTGTCCAACACTCAGTGTCTGACATTGAACCTGGAACCTCTGAATGGTGAAACACCATGGAATAGCGACATCATTGTATTATTAGTATATAAAATACATCACAGTTTTACTTTTGTGTTTTACGATATTGATCAGTTAAATGTTTTTAGTTCGTGTTTCCTCATTTTTCTCAATGACTCTCCCTAGACTGTGGTCATGTTTCAGGGGGCAGTAATAAGGCTATGGATGTGCCCGATATTCAGGGATCGTTTACTGTGAGGCTTTAGTCTATGGCCTTATACCCTGACATAGTCGTCCTAACTAGATCGTTAGACTGGCTCCATCATCGCCCTCTAAACTGTGGATAGAATTGGTATTAAAAAAAAAAACAACAACTTTGCTCACACACCGCCTGCTGAGATTTTCTGACAGCACTACCAAAACATACAATGAATAAATAACAGGACCAAGCAAAATGGATAACAACATATTGCACTACATCTCTTTTCATTATTAACACTTTTTTATGACATTTATTACCTTACACCCAGAACATAGATTAATAACAACATAGGGAGGGAGAGTGGACAACTCTAATGTACAGTTGTGGCCAAAAGTACTGACACCCCTGCAATTCTGTCAGATAATACTCAGTTTCTCCCTGAAAATGATTGCAATCACAAATTCTTGGGTATTATTATCTTCATTTAATTTGTCTTCAATGAAAAAACACAAAAAGAATTGTCCTAAAGCCAAATTGGATATAATTCCACACCAAACATAAAAAAGGGGGTGGACAAAAGTATTGGCACTTTTCGAAAAATCATGTGATGCTTCTCTAATTTGTGTAATTAACAGCACCTGTCACTTACCTGTGGCACCTAACAGGTGTTGGCAATAACTGAATCACACTTGCAGCCAGTTGACATGGATTAAAGTTGACTCAACCTCTGTCCTGTGTCCTTGTCTGTACCACATTGAGCATGGAGAAAGGAATGAAGACCAAAGAACTGTCTGAGGACTTGAGAAACCAAATTGTGAGGAAGCATGAGCAATCTCAAGGCTACAGGTCCATCTCCAAAGACCTGAATGTTCCTGTGTCTACCGTGCGCAGTGTCATCAAGAAGTGTAAAGCCCATGTCACTGTGGCTAACCTCCCTAGATGTGGACGGAAAAGGAAAATTGACAAGAGATTTCAACGCAAGATTGTGCGGATGTTGGATAAAGATCCTCAACTAACATCTAAACAAGTTCAAGCTGCCCTGCAGTCCGAGGGTACAACAGTGTCAACCCGTACTATCCGTCGGCGTCTGAATGAAAAGGGACTGTATGGTAGGAGACCCAGGAAGACCCCACTTCTTACCCCGAGACATAAAAAAGCCAGGCTGGAGTTTGCCAAAACTTACCTGAAAAAGCCTAAAATGTTTTGGAAGAATGTTCTCTGGTCAGATGAGACAAAAGTAGAGCTTTTTGGGCAAAGGCATCAATGTCACGATTCACACCGTGACCGTCACCCCTACGTCACGGATCGGGGTGACTTTAGGCCAACAGACAGCTATCACATGTGAAGGGAGGCTTATCTTAGTTATCCCTCCACTTCTACAATGTGATGAAAACACACACAAGGCTACTGACCTCTTAGTTTACCGCAGGGGCTTATTTTAGTTATCCCACTGCTCTGCAATATAACACGAACTGCAGGGATTTATGTATATCCGCTTTACAGTTCCGCTTGCAAACTTGCAGCTCTCTGGCGCCCCCTTACCCTCAGCTCAGATTAGGTACTGCACCTAGAGTAATTAGTTGCCAGAAGGGCTGCCTGCTAGGTACTGGTTATCGGGCACACTGCAGCGAGGCGATATAACTACTCCCACTCAGGCAGGAACAATAATTATCAACGCCGCCGTCACTACAACGACTCCCAAAAGCCCAAAACAAGGTATGCTGCCATTAGCTTTGATTAAATGGGTCCGAAGCTAACCCAAAACAGTAGCGTAATTCCCTTCAGAAGACTTAGGGTACATTTTAGAGCAGGAAGAACAAAACTAGTAATTTAAATATTTTACTCCGAAAGATTAGGCAGTGTTTATAAAAATATTACAAGGATATTACAAATGAGACAATTGGAAATATGTACAAGGGTACATATCATATCTGAAGACTACCAACAAATTTTGCAGCATAATGTAGGGCCCAGTGTGAGAAAGCTGGGTCTCCCTCAGAGGTCATGGGTCTTCCAGCAGGACAATGACCCAAAACACTTCAAAAAGCACTAGAAAATGGTTTGAGAGAAAGCACTGGAGACTTCTAAGGTGGCCAGCAATGAGTCCAGACCTGAATCCCATAGAACACCTGTGGAGAGATCTAAAAATGGCAGTTTGGAGAAGGCACCCTTCAAATATCAGGGACCTGGAGCAGTTTGCCAAAGAAGAATGGTCTAAAATTCCAGCAGAGCATTGTAAGAAACTCATTGATGGTTACCAGAAGCGGTTGGTCGCAGTTATTTTGGCTAAAGGTTGTGCAACCAAGTATTAGGCTGAGGGTGCCAATACTTTTGTCTGGCCCATTTTTGGAGTTTTGTGTGAAATTATCAATGTTTTGCTTTTTGCTTCATTCTCTTTTATGTTTTTTTTTCATTTAAGACAAATTAATTGCGAGGGATGGCCTCACGTTTCATCCGCTTTTCGCCAGATCCGTGGAAAATAGTTTATCCGGCACCCAGAGAAAACAGACATAGTAACTTTTTTGTGTGTTCGTCGAAAAAACGGACAGTGACGGATTCGGCGACTGATTCCCTTTTTTAACTCAGCATGCTCCAATTTTTTTAGGATCTAATTAGCTGGATCAGCTAGTCAGAGCCGGCAAAAAAAAAACATCTGTCGCATCAGTTTTTCACAATCTGCGACGGATCCGTTTTTTTCACAATTCGATGGATTGTGACTGATGGCAAAAAACTGATGTGTGAAAGCAGCCTAAGAGGGAGTCACGCATCCCTATTATCTGTTTTTCACCACTTTAACCCCTCTCTGACCTTAGATGTACTATCCCGTCGAGGTGACCTGGGCCTATCTGACCCTCGACGGGATAGTACGTCATAGCAATCGGCCGCGCTCACGGGGGGAGCGTGGCCGATCATGGCCGGGTGTCAACTGACTATCGCAGCTGACGTCCTGCAGGGAGGTGGCTTCACAGCGCCTGCTCGGAGCAGGCGCCGGGAAGCCTCCAGGAGTGCACGTCAGATCGCTGATCTGACACAGTGCACAGCAAAGTGTCAGATCAGCGATCTTACACTATAACATGATGCCCCTCCTGGGGCAATGTTATAGTGTAAAAAAAAATATATTCACATGTGTAAAAAAATTTTTTTAAAAATTCCTAAAAAAAAAAAATATTATATTATTATTATATTGAGAAAGGATACCATATCCGAAACGTTGCCACGCCATTCAGGCATTAAAGCCCGTTTTTCTTTAATTTTTGTGCTGTTTTCCTTTTTTTATCTCTATTATTGGAAGCCATTTGAACATTGGTTGGGAAAGCGCTGCACGACAACTGCGGTAATACGTGATGCTGTTCCAATTTTGACTCATATATATATATATATATATATATATATATATTTGTTCTTATAAATACATTTCTTTATCTAAATTAAAAAAAAAAAAAAAGTACACATATTTAGTATCGCTGCGTCCGTAACGACCCGACCTATAAAACTGTCCCACTAGTTAACCCCTTCAGGGAACACTGTAAAAAAAAAAAAAAAAAAAAACAAGGCAAAAAACAACGCTTTATTATCATACCGCCAAGCAAAAAGTGGAATAACACGCGATCAAAAAGACGGATATAAATAACCATGGTACTGCTGAAAACGTCATCTTGTCCCATAAAAAACGAGCCACCATTCAGCATCATCAGTGAAAAAATAAATAAGTTATAGTCCTGAGAATAAAGCGATGCAAAAATAATTATTTTTTCTATAAAATAGTTTTTATCGTATAAAAGCGCCAAAACATAAAAAAATGATATAAATGAGGTATTGCTGTAATCGTACTGACCCGAAGAATAAAACTTCTTTATCCATTTTACCAAACGTGGAACGGTATAAACGCCTCCCCCAAAAGAAATTCATGAATAGCTGGTTTTTGGTCATTCTGCCTCACAAAAATCGGAATAAAAAGCGATCAAAAAATGTCACATGCCTGAAAATGTTACCAATAAAAACGTCAACTTGTCCCGCAAAAAACAAGACCTCACATGACTCTGTGGACCAAAATATGGAAAAATTATAGCTCTCAAAATGTGGTAACGCAAAAAATATTTTTTGCAATAAAAAGTGTCTTTCAGTGTGTGACGGTTGCCAATCATAAAAATCCGCTAAAAACCCCCACTATAAAAGTAAATCAAACCCCCCTTCATCACCCCCTTAGTTAGGGAAAAATTAAAAAAATTTATTTATTTCCATTTTCCCATTAGTGTTAGGGTTAGGGCTAGGGTTAGGGCTAGGGTTAGGGCTGGGGTTGGGGCTAGGGTTAAGGCTACAGTTAGGGTTGGGGCTAAAGTTAGGGTTAGGGTTTGGATTACATTTACGGTTGGGAATAGGGTTGGGATTAGGGTTAGGGGTGTGTCAAGGTTAGGGGTGTGGTTAGGGTTACCGTTGGGATTAGGGATAGGGATGTGTTTGGATTAGGGTTTCAGTTATAATTGGCACATCAGGGGCTCTCCAAACGCGACATGGCATCCGATCTCAATTCCAGCCAATTCTGCGTTGATAAAGTAAAACAGTGCTCCTTCTCTTCCGAGCTCTCCCGTGGGCCCAAACAGGGGTTTACCCCAACATATGGGGTATCAGCGTACTCAGGACACATTAAACAACAACTTTTGGGGTCCAACTTCTCCTGTTACCCTAGGGAAAATACAAAACTGGGGGCTAAAAAACAATTTTTGTGGAAAAAAAAGGATTTTTTATTTTCACGGCTCTGCGTTATAAGCTGTAGTGTGTTAGGTGTCGAGTTCCCGCGTCTGCACAAGGGGAATCTCGAGCCATCTCCGCTGTGGTCTCCCATTCTTCTCCAGCCGCAGTGGAGTCTGCTCAGTCTCACTCTGTACAAAGAGTTACTGCTGCTTTTCCTGCTTCTGCCATTGAAGTCAGTGTTGGGCAGCGGCGAGCAGATGCTTTTGGGACTAAGTCATGCTTTTCTCTTTCTGAGCATGCCCAGGGCAAGATCTCCCGTTGGAGATCGAGGGTCACATGCTCAGGTACTGCAGCACATCCCATTGGTCCTCCAGGAAGGTCCTGAAAACGCAAAACTTCAGTAGCAGCTTCCCATTGGTCCTTTATTGGAAGGTCCTGAACGTGCTGCAACTATATAAGCTGTGCATGACCGCACGGCCATGCGCTAGTATAGACTTGATAATGTGTGTGTCTTGATGGATGTATGTCAATGGATGAAAGCTCCTAGATCATTCCCATTCCTAGTGTTGTTGACTGGTCGCGAATGAACGATTGCTATCTAGCGCCCGACTTAGCCATCAGCACGTAAACACACAATACAGCGTCTTATTGCTGTGACCGCCAGTGCGGCGCCGTGCACTTTCACAGCACTTTCCTGATCCAAGCCTGGGTGGTTAGTGGCATTCGCCAGTGCGGCACTGCATGCACTCTCGTGCTTCTATTGCTGTCACTCTGACACCCCAGTAGCGATGTCGAGCGCATGAGGTCTATGTACTCAAATCCTGTGTCTTGGGATTGAGTTCTGAGACTCCTTGCTTGCGCTCTTGGTGCGGTACCGCGGCCCTGTGACGCAACAGGGTTCGCTTCTTTCACACAGGGTGAGGTTAACCCGTGTGTGTATACACATTGTACCCCCATATAGTCCGTCATTACTTGGCAGCAGGTTCCATCTCTGCACGGTGGACCCCGGGCTGCGAACGCACCTTACTCTATCTGTCTTATTATTTGGTGCGTTCCGCTAGCCCTAACTTAGTGAAACACTTGGGGGCTCAAAGTGCTCACCACACATCTAGATAAGTTCCTTAGGGGGTCTACTTTCCAAAATGGTGTCACCTGTGGGGCGTTTCAATGTTTAGGCACATCAGTGGCTCTCTAAACGCAGCATGGTGTCCCATCTCAATTCCTGTCAAGTTTGCATTGAAAAGTCAAACGGCGCTCCTTCTCTTCCGAGCTCTCCCATGCGCCCAAACAGTGGTTTACCCCCACATATGGGGTATCAGCGTACTCAGGACAAATTGTACAACAACTTTTGGGGTCCAATTTATTCTCTTACCCTTGGGAAAATAAAAAATTGGGGGCAAAAAGATAATTTTCGTGAAAAAATATGATTTTTTATTTTAACGGCTCAGTATTATAAACTTCTGTGAATCACTTATTGGGTCAAAGTGCTCACCATGCATCTAGATAAGTTCCTTAGGGGGTCTACTTTCCAAAATGGTGTTACTTGTGGGGGATTTCAATGTTTAGGCACATCAGTGGCTCTCTAAACGCAACATGGCGTCCCATCTCAATTCCTGTCAATTTTCATTGAAAAGTCAAACGGCGCTCCTTCTCTTCCGAGCTCTCCCATGCGCCCAAACAGTGGTTTACCCCCACATATGGGGTATCAGCGTACTCAGGACAAATTGTACAACAACTTTTGGGGTCCAATTTATTCTCTTACCCTTAAGAAAATAAAAAATTGGGGGCAAAAAGATAATTTTTGTGAAAAAATATGATTTTTCATTTTAACGGCTCAGTATTATAACCTTCTGTGAATCACTTATTGGGTCAAAGTGCTCACCATGCATCTAGATAAGTTCCTTAGGGGGTCTACTTTCCAAAATGGTGTTACTTGTGGGGGATTTCAATGTTTAGACACATCAGGGGCTCACCAAACGCAACATGGCGTCCCATCTCAATTCCAGTCAATTTTGCATTGAAAAGTAAAAGGGCGCTTCCGAGCTCTGCCATGCGCCCAAACAATGGTTTACCCCCACATATGGGGTATCGGTGTACTCAGGACAAATTGTACAACAACTTTTGGGGTCCATTTTCTCCTGTTACTCTTGGTAAAATAAAACTAATTGGAGGTGAAGTAAATTTTTTGTGAAAAAAAAGTTAAATGTTCATTTTTATTTAAATATTCCAAAAACTCCTGTGAAAGACCTGAAGGGTTAATAAACTTCTTGAATGTGGTTTTGAGCACCTTGAGGGGTGCAGTTTTTAGAATGGTGTCACACTTGGTTATTTTCTATCATATAGACTCCTCAAAATGACTTCAAATTAGATGTGGTCCCTAAAAAAAAAAATGGTGTTGTAAAAATGAGAAATTGCTGGTCAACTTTTAACCCTTATAACTCCCTAAAAAAAAATTTTGGTTCCAAAATTGTGCTGATGTAAAGTAGACATGTGGGAAATGTTACTTAATAAGTATTTTGTGTGACATATCTCTGTGATTTAATTGCATAAAAATTCAAAGTTGGATAATTGCAAAATTTTCAAAATTTTCGCCAAATTTCTATTTTTTTCACAAATAAACGCAGGTAATATCAAATAATTTTTACCACTATCATGAAGTACAATATGTCACGAGAAAACAATGTCAGAATCACCGGGATCCGTTGAAGCGTTCCAGAGTTATAACCTCATAAATGGACAGTGGTCAGAATTGTAAAAATTGGCCTGTCATTAACGTGCAATACACCCTTGGGGGTAAAGGGGTTAACACAAAAAGATCCATTATCCATTGTAAAATCGTTGTGCACCAAATAGCTCAACCTCTGTTTTGAAGGTGGGATCGACTCTTTGATTCTAAGCGCCCCCAAAGATTAGAAAACAAAAATAGCCAAAAAAAGAACATTTCTCTCTCGACAGCTCTGATCAGAAGTGATGAGCTAAGAACAGAGCGCACTGGACAGTGCATAAATTGTATTGTGCATGTTTGCTTTCAATAAAAAACTATTTAAACAAAAAAAAAAAAGAACAGAGCGCACAGTCAGTCCACATTGTAAGGAGAAAGTGAGCAATCAGAGACCAGTCCCGCCATCGCAAGTGATGTCATTTGTAGGGGTGGCGCTGGCCTCTGCTCGCTCATTCTTTACTGACACTGTACAATGACAGTGCGCTCTAAAGACGGCTTGTCGCTTCTGATCAGAGCTGATGAAAAAGCGCATTGTCACTGTGCGCTGAGAAGAACAGTTCACATTGACAAGAATCTACTGAGCATCTGTTGGAGTGGATATCTGATGTATGTTGAGTAGAGCAGGTGTCAACAGGTAACAGGATGCAGTAACGGACAGGAGGCAGAGCAAGAGTTAACAGGTTTATTAACAGGGGTATACGCCACGCAGGGAGGTAATGAACTAAGCAGGATGTACAGGGGGTTGTTATTGGCAAGATATGGATGCAGGGCGAGGTAACAGGTTAAGCAACTGATCATAAAAGGGTAAGCTTATCAGTCCGCTGGCTTCCTGGCTGCAGAGCCTTTAAGTTCCAACGGTGGTGCCTGCGCAACTGGTGCATGATGACTCCGGTTTAGTTCTGTCGAAGCTGGAGCTCCAGTTCCCGGTGATGGGGATGAGTCCTCTTTGTTCCAAGTGGGGTCCTGGCTCCTCGGTTCATCGTATGGGGTGCAGCACAGTCTGTTACACCGCCGTAGCGTGACTCATCTCGGTGGGGGTATACAGGTGAGCAATAACGCAGTTATGGTTGAGTCACCCGGTTTGTCTTAGGCAGAATGGGCACAGTATCCACTGGCCCGAAACGTCTGTAACTAGCAGTAACAGGGGCCAACGGGCACCCGTCAGAAGTCTGTCCAAAGTCAGTGTAACTGGACACAGGGAATCTCTAGCGCGGGCCTGTGCTCACACAATGCTCATAGGATGGAGCACAAACCTTCCCCTGCTGCGCGCTCTGTCTTCCCACCAAGTCTGCCCTCTCTTTCCCACATGGAGCCTTTTATCATGGTCCTGCCCCCTGCTGTCAAGTTCAAAGGTCAGTCCGGGTTGGAAAACTTTCCCCAGGCAACAATGGTGACAGCACCGATGGTTTCGAAGCCGATGCAAGAGAGGTACCCCGGTCAGGTCTGGTCTATCTTCTTACACTCTCCCTTTCCTTTTCCTCACCACTCCATGGACGAGAGTTCCTGTAAAGTACATTAACATTCTTCAATTCCTTGGACAATTTGTTGCCAAATAAATTGGTCTTGATTGTATCGGTTGGGGGGTATTCCGGCTGTTGCCCGTTCGGAGCGATGTAAGTCAGAAAGAGTAGCCGAGTCCAATTGGATAGTCGAGTCAGGTTGTACAGTGAGGGCGGGGACACGCCCATTTCCAACGGGACAGCCATTATAGGGACTGCAAGCTCTCGCCTCTCTTTGTCTCACAGGCGGCTATTCAGGATCTTCCTCTTCTTCACAATCAGAAATGTCTGATGGGGGTACTTCGGGAGCATCTTGCACCTCCTCTATTTGGTCAGGATCTCTTGACAAACAGGGTTGAAGCATGGACTATACGAGTGGAAGCGTTTTCTTCCCCTTCAGGTTGGAACTCGTAGACGGGCCCTTCGGAGTTGATTCATCGCTTCACCTGATACAGAATATTCTCCCACCGGTACTCCAGCTTATCTTGAGGGTGTTTATCTCGAACCAACACCCGGTCCCTAGCTTGAAGAGCTGTCTCTCGCAGAGGGGTAGTTTCTGAATGCTCCATTTCCTGTAATCTGGTCTTTAAAGTCTGCAGGCGATTACATTATTCTCGGACCCAGGTAGACACCCCCGTCCATGGTTAGTCCTCCTCTGGGTCCAGCTCCAGTCGGTAATGTCACTTCCTGGGCGACCGAACAACAAGGTATAAGGAGTGTAACCGATGGTGCGATGTATTCGGTTGTTGTACACCCACACTAACTCAGCTACGAATTTAGGCCTCGGGGCTGTTCTGTTTGATGAATCCTGTCATAAATCACACTCTGTGAGTATCTCCAGGCTCTTTATTCACATCATGTCTCAACCTCCATTACATGAGTTCCGAGTACAACAACATCCAACAAGTTCCAAACAAAGAATATAGAACACACATAAAAGTAGTGAGACCCCTAGAGGCCACATGAACATATAACATATTGCTACATCCTTTCTCTTTTAACTAGAGGAACAATAAAAGATACTAAACTAATGTATACTATGACAAAGTTAGAAATTAACCAAGTACGTCCAGTGAGATATAATCTTTGAGGTGCGCCGGCTTTTTGCTAATTCTGCCAGCTCTGGTAATATAAGATGTGTCACTTTCTACATCTGGTACATCTGGTAGTTCTTCTGATATTGTCTGTCTCTGGCCAGAGTCCTCACCCTGATGGTCAGCTGTCACTGTTGTTGCCTGACTTGTACTTGCTGCCTCGTTGCCTTGGGTGTCTGGATACTGTTCACAAGGCCATGAATCATCTCTTTCTTGCGTTTTCCTCAAATATCTTCGATTCCTCCTTAGTCTTCTTCCGTCGTCTGTTAGAATTTCGTAAGACCGAGGTCCCAGTTTCTGGACAACCTTTGCCTTTTGCCAGTGTTTGTCAAATGTGGTGCTTGGCTGCAGCCGAATGTTGTCATTTCTCTCGAGCTCAGGCAGATCCTTTGCAGATTTATTGTAATAGAAAGCTTGCCTAGCTTGATTCTTCTGTAATTTAGCTTCGATGTTTCCCAGCAGCTTTGGCTCTAACAGATGACTCGCAGTTGGTACTAGTGTCTTTGTACGCCTACTCATGAGCCTCTGTGCCGGACTGCTGTCTAGGCCTTGGGTGGGTGTGTTTCTATGATCCAGTATAGACAGATATACATCAGCACCCGCCTGGTTTGCTTTCTGCATGAGTCTTTTGGCCATTTTTACTGCTGACTCTGCTTTCCCATTACTCTGAGGATATCTTGGAGAAGACGTCTGGTGTTCAAATTCCCATTTCTTACTGAAAGTTTTGAATTCTTCCGACGTAAACTGTGCCGCATTGTCAGAGAAAACGATATCTGGAATGCCATACCTGGCAAAATGGGCCTTGAGTTTTTTTAATCACTGTTCTCGCCCTTGTGTCCTGCACCAAATCAACCTCCCAGAAGTTAGAGAAATAGTCCACTGTAATCAGGTATTCTTTGTCATTCCATGTGAACAAGTCTGTTCCTATTTTTGACCAAGGCCTATGTGGAATTTCATGAGGTTGCAATGTCTCCTTTGGTTGCTTATCATTGCAGGATGCACATATTTCACATTGTGCTATGTAATTTTTTATGTGGTCATTCATTCCTGGCCAATAAACTGATTCTCGTGCACGACGTAGGCATCCTTCCATGCCTAAGTGAGAAGAGTGTAATGTCTTCAATATGCCTCTTCTGAGAACTTCAGGTATAACAGCCCTGTCTCCTTTAAAGATGATTCCTTGCTGCACTGACAATTCATCTCTTATGTGGAAGAATGGTGAGACTTCCCTCGGAGCATGCTGCTTGTATTTTGGCCAGCCCTGCAAGATGACCGTCTTTAAACTCTGGAGACTTTTATCCTTCTCTGTAAACGTCTGGATTTGCTTGACCTTTTCTTTTGACACTGCAAGGTAGTTACACATATTGATGGTTTCAATGTCTTCCTCCTCATCATTTGTGACAGGAAGGTAAGCTCTGCTTAGCGTATCTGCAATCAGTAAGTCTCTTCCTGGACAGTACCCGATGTCAACATCATATTTCTGAAGTCGCAACAGCATGCGCTGTAGTCTCTTTGGGGCATTTAGTAAAAATGGCTTCTTTGTAATGCTCTCCAATGGTTTGTGATCCGACTGCACTGTTACCCGTCGACCATAGGTGTACTGGTGAAACTTCTCCATCCCAAATACCACAGCCAGTAGTTCCTTCTCAATCTGCGCATATCCCTGCTCTGTTGTTGTAAGGGCTCTGCTTGCAAATGTAATTGGCTGTTTGTTCTGCATTAATGTGGCTCCAAGGCCTTTTTCCGAAGCATCACATTGTACCCACCACTTCTCGATCTGGATCGAAGTACTTTAGGGTTGCTGTATCTGCAATGGCATTCTTTACTGCTCGGAAAGCAGTCTCCTGGCTTTCTGTCCATTCCCAGCGCACATCTTTGTGGGTTAGCTGTCTCAGTGGCTCACACATGTCTGACAGATGTCTGCAAAATTTTGAGAGATAATTCACCATGCCCAAAAATCATTGTACTCCAGAAACATCAGTAGGGGTAGGCAAATCTTGTATTGCTCTCACCTTTTCAGGATCCACTTTGACCCCAGTTGAAGTCAGTCGATGACCAATATAGGCCACTTCTGTCATTTTCAATTTGAATTTGTCCAAATTCAGCTTTATGTTTTTTTCTCTGCATCTGTCCAAAAATTGTATCATCTTCTGATCGTGATCCTTGATTGCAGATTCCATATTTTCACCTTCTCCCACTACTAGGATATCATCCGCTATTGTCTTCACTCCAGTAAGTCCTTCCAAAGCCTGCATCAATTTCTGCTGGAATATCTCTGGAGCAGGTTTTAGTCCCATGGGCATTTTCAGCCATTTAAAGCGTCCAAATGGTGAAGAAAATGTTGTCAATAAACTTGAATCTTCAGTCAGGGCCACATGCCAGAATCCATTTTTTACATCACATACAGAAAATAGTTTAGCCTTTGATAAATCTGGTAGAACATCATCTAATGTTGGCATTGGGTAATGATTTCGTTTCAGCGCCTTGTTGAATGGCTTAGGATCAATACATATTCTTAACTTGCCCGATGGTTTCTGCACTATGACCAAACTGCTGATCCAATCTGTGCTCTTATAGACTGGTGCTATCATGCCTCTTCTTTGTAGATCTTGCAGTTCTACTTTCAGCGGTTGCATTAAAGCTACAGGCACTCTTCTTGTAGGTAATCTGGTGGGCTGTACTGTGTTGTCAATTTCTAGCCTATATTTACCTTCAAAGCATCCATCACCTTCAAATACATCAGCATACTCTGCTTTTATTTTCTGCATGTCCAAGTTGTGCTCTGCATTTAGTTTTGGATTTTGTATATCCTGGGCAACTTCAACAGACATAATGTTCTGAGACTGTACTTTTATTAAGTCCATTGCCTGAACTGCTTTTACTCCCAGTAATGGTACATGGTTACTACCCCGTAACACGGTAAATTCAACTCTATAACTCTTTCTGTTACATGGGTTTCGTATTTTTAGCTTACATGTCTCCATTGGTTTCAGAACACTTTTGTTGTACATCACCAGTACCTTGTCAGTTGGCTCAATAGAAACCTGTTTGTTTAGCAGATCAAATTAAATTACATTGCAGCTTGCTCCACAATCCAGCTGAAATCTAATGGGCTTCTCATCCAACAGGAATGTTGCATAAAGCTGCTTGGCATCCTTCACTACTGACTGCCCGACTACATTGACTTTCTCTGTTGTAGACTGCATTTGTAGCCATGTAATGTCCTCTGCACTGTCAGTGTCTGGTGTCACAGTGTGAAGCTGTCTGTACTGTTTGCCTCTTCCTTGCCTGCAGACAGCAGAGGAATGATTCTTCTTGCCACATGACCTGCAGGTTTCCCCATATGCTGGACACTTGGTTTTGTCTCTCTCATGTCTTTTCCCACAATACTTGCAGTGGACAGTGTTTATAGGGTAGTCTGGTCCTGTCTTTCCTTTCATAGATACTGTATGTACCTTGTCATCATCATTCTCACTGGTGCCTGCCATCATCTTCAGGCTGTGCTTTGTGAGCTCAGCAGCCCTGCAGATTTGCATACATTTCTCTAAAGTCATGCCTTCCTCTCTCAATAATCTTTCTTTGAGATGACTGTCCTTTATGCCACACACCATTCTGTCCTTGATTAGACTGTCCCTGATCTCTCCAAAGCCACATGTTTCTGCAAGTCTCCTCAGCTCTGTCAGATATCTGTCCACATTTTCACCATCCTTCTGATGTCTTGTGAAAAACTTCTATCTTTCCACTGTCTCATTCTTCTTTGGGTCACAGTGTTTATCAAATGCCTGCACAATGTCTGCTAGGAGGAGGTTGTCTGTGTCTGGGAGCAAGGTGTGGGCTAATTCTCTGCCATTTTCCCCAATTAGGTAATAAAACAGCTTTACTTTCCGTTTGTCATCAGTGGGGCCCACAGTCAGATCCACATACAGTGTAAACTCTTCCTTCCAATGTCTCCAAGTCTGGGACAGATTACATGAAGTGACATCCAGTCTCTGAGGGGGCTTCAGACCAGTCTCCATTTTTTCTGTACTGTCAGGGAATCTGTACTTACAGTTGCAGTGATCTGTGCAGTTCCAGCCTCATATAAGCTCTAAGAATTTGCAGGTTCTATCCCACCGCTGCCACCATGTTCTGTTTGATGAATCCTGTCATAAATATAACATATTGCTACAGGGGCTCTTCCTCCAGCGTTCTTAACATCTGTATAAGAGTGCGGTTGAACTGTTCACAGGCTCTATTTCCCTGAGAGTGGTAAGGCGTTGTCCGAGATGTTGTGATCTGGTACAGATGGTGTAACTCTTCCATCACTTTCCCAAGAAAACAGGCATCTTGATCAGAGTGAATTTGCTTCGCGGGCAGCGGTACACCTAAATGAAATTCTTGCAAATGGCAAGAATAGATCTCAAGCAGCTTGGATTGTGGCCTCTCCACTCTTCCTCCAGACTCTGGGACCTTGATTTCCAAGGTCTAGTGTTAAGTACCCACAATTAATTATGGTTTTGGGAGCCATGTCATCTGCTAGTATAGGTCCACTGTGTTTTATCAAGACCAAAGTCATGTCAAGATGGGACGCTGCGGGTATTAATTCATTGGGAGACCTTATAGATGACTTTGGCTTAATTCCATTTAATGATATCCTGACTTCTCATCCATCCCTGAGGGAGGCCTTTAATAAATACCTTCAAGTTAGGCATTTGATTTACACTGGGCCTACTCCTTGGACTTTACCTTTAACTTTTTCCCTGAAAAGATCACTTTTCTCCTCTGGCAGGGAAAACTCGGGTTTATATACTTTTATAAGATGCTCAATAATCCCCCCTTGGAGAGAACACTCCCATACATGATAAAGTGGGAAAAATAATTGAAATTCTTTACATCCCCTCAGAAGTGGCATGATGCTATTAAGGTACCGTCACACTAAGCGACGCTGCAGCAATACCGACAACGATGTCGATCGCTGCAGCGTCGCTGCTTGGTCGCTGGAGAGCTGTCACACAGACACCGGAATGTAAGTATGTAGTGTTTTTTTTTTTTACATTTACACTGGTAACCAGGGTAAACATCGGGTTACTAAGCGCAGCCCTGCACTTAGTAACCCGATGTTTACCCTGGTTACCAGCGAAGACATCGCTGGATCGGCGTCACACACGCCGATTCAGCGATGTCTGCGGGAGATCCAGCGACGAAATAAAGTTCTGGACTTTCTGCTCCGACCAACGATGTCACAGCAGGATCCAGATCGCTGCTGTGTGTCAAACACAACGATATCGCTTTCCAGGACGCTGCAACGTCACGGATCGCTAGCGATATCGTTGTGAAGTTGGTCAGTGTGACGGTACCTTATGTCCTGTCAGTGGTGAACTGTCTGTATGATCCACTTGGGTTTGTTGCACCTCTGACTATACAAGGCAAGCTTCTGCTCAGGCACCTCTCAGTCTAATAAGGACTGGGAAGAACCACTGCCTGAAAACAGCTAAAATAGAGGTCCTGGAGGGAATCTACAAGTCAAAGGAAAGAGATCCATATATTCTCTGATGCCTCTACCGAAACTATTGAAGCTGTTGTCTATTTGAAGGATATAGACTAACAATGAAGCCCATGTCGGATTTCTACTTGGAAAGACTAAATTGGCTCCCTAACCTGAGCTCATACCCAGACTTGAACTTTATGGGGCTGTACTAGTCGTAGAGATCGTAAACTTCATACAGACCGAAGAAGTTATTCACGTGGATGACACAAGATTCCGCACAGACAGAAAAGTTGTTCTGGGCTACATATACAAACAGACAAAATGCTTATATAGTTACATAGTTACATAGTTATTAAGGTTGAAGGAAGACTATAAGTCCATCTAGTTCAACCCGTAGCCTAACCTAACATGCCCTAACATGTTGATCCAGAGGAAGGCAAAAAAAACCCATGTGGCAAAGAGTTGCACCTTGGGGAAAAAAATTCCTTCCCGACTCCACATACGGCAATCAGACTAGTTCCCTGGATCAACCCCCTATCAAGGAATCTAGTGTATATACCCTGTAACATTATACTTTTTATCAGAAAGGCATCCAGTCCCCTCTTAAATTTAAGTAATGAATCACTCATTACAACATCATACGGCAGAGAGTTCCATAGTCTCACTGCTCTTACAGTAAAGAATCCGCGTCTGTTATTATGCTTAAACCATTTTTCCTCCAGATGTAGAGGATGCCCCTTGTCCCTGTCTCAGGTCTATGATTAAAAAGATAATCAGAAAGGTCTTTGTACTGTCCCCTCATATATTTATACATTAAAATAAGATCACCCCTTAGTCTTCGTTTTTCCAAACTAAATAGCCCCAAGTGTAATAATCTATCTTGTATTGCAGACCCCCCAGTCCTCTAATAATCTTGGTCGCTCTTCTCTGCACCCGCTCCAGTTCAGCTATGTCTTTCTTATACACCGGAGACCAGAACTGCGCACAGTATTCTAAGTGTGGTCGCACTAGTGACTTGTATAGAGGTAAAATTATGTTCTCCTCATGACCATCTATGCCTCTTTCAATGCATCCCATTATTTTATTTGCCTTTGTAGCAGCTGCCTGACACTGGCCACTAGATGTGAGTTTGTCATCCACCCATACACCCAGGTCTTTTTCATTGACGGTTTTGCCCAGAGTTTTAGAATTAAGCGCATAGTTATACATCTTATTACTTTTACCCAAGTGCATGACCTTACATTTATCCCCATTAAAGCTCATTTGCCATTTATCAGCCCAAGTTTCAAGTTTAAAAAAATCATCCTGTAATATAAAATTGTCCTCCCATGTATTCATTACCCTGCAGTTTAGTGTCATCTGCAAATATTGAAATTCTACTACAAGGTCATTAATAAATATGTTAAAAAGAAGAGGGCCCAATACTGACCCCTGTGGTACCCCACTGCTAACCGCGACCCAGTCCGAGTGTGCTCCATTAATAACCACCCTTTGTTTCCTATCCCTGAGCCAGCTCTCAACCCACTTACACATATTTTCCCCTATCCCCATTATTCTCATTTTATGTATCAACCTTTTGTGTGGCACCGTATCAAAAGCTTTTGAAAAGTCCATATACACTACGTCCACTGGGTTCCCTTGGTCAGTCCGGAACTTACCTCTTCATAGAAGCTGATCAGATTAGTCTGACATGAACGGTCCCTAGTAAACCCGTGCTGACACTGGGTCATGAGGTTATTCCTCCTCAGATACTCCAGTATAGCATCCCTTAGAATGCCCTCCAGGATTTTACCCACAGTAGAGGTTAAGCTTACTGGCCTATAATTACCGAGTTCAGTTTTTGTCCCCTTTTTGAATATTGGCATCACATTTGCTATACGCCAGTCCTGTGGCACAGACCCTGTTATTATGGACTCTTTGAAGATTAAAAATAATGGTCTATCAATGACTGTACTTAATTCCTGCAGTACTCGAGGGTGTATCCCATCCGGGCCCGGAGATTTGTAAATTTTAGTGATTTTTAGACGCCGCCGTACTTCCTGCTGGGTTAAGCAGGTGACACTTAATTGGGAATTTTTGTTATCACTGATCATATTGTCTGCCATGGGATTTTCTTTTGTAAATACTGATGAAAAAAAGTCATTTAGCATATCGGCTTTTTCCTTATCCTCATCCACCATTTCACCCAGACTATTTTTAAGGGGGCCAACACTATCATTTTTTAGTTTCTTACTATTTACGTAGTTAAAGAATATTTTGGGATTATTTTTACTCTCTCTGGCAATGAGTCTTTCTGTCTCAATCTTTGCTGCCTTGATTTGCTTTTTACAGACTTTATTTTTCTGTATTTATTTAATGCCTCATCACTACCTACTTCCTTTAATTCTCTAAATGCTTTCTTTTTGTCACTTATTGCGCCCCTTACAGCTCTATTTAGCCATATTGGTTTCCTCCTATTTCTAGTATGTTTATTCCCATATGGTATATACTGTGCACAGGTCCTATCCAGGATGCTAATAAACGTCTCCCATTTTCTTTGTGTATTTTTATGTCTCAGGATATCGTCCCAGTTAATTGCACCAAGATCATCTCTCATCCGTTGGAAATTTGCCCTCCTGAAGTTTAGTGTCCGTGTAACCCCTCTACTATACATCTTATTAAAGGATACATGAAAACTTATTATTTTGTGATCACTATTCCCCAAGTGACCCCCAACCCTCATAATTGCTATGCGGTCTGGCCTGTTGGTTAATATTAGGTCTAGCAGTGCCCCCCTTCTTGTTGGGTCCTGAACCAGTTGTGAAAGGTAATTGTCTCTCATAGTTGTCAGACACCGATCACCTTTGCTGGAACTGCAGGTTTCTGTTCCCCAATCTATTTCAGGGTAGTTGAAGTCCCCCATAATAATGACTTCTCCTTGAGTCGCAGCTTCATCTATTTGCTTTATGAGGATATTCTCCATTGCTTCCATTATTTTTGGAGATTTATAACAAACCCCTATCAGTAATTTATTATTTTTCCCCCTCCCCTTATCTCCACCCACAGGGATTCTACATTTTCACTTAATTCACCTATATTATCACGCCGGATGGGTTTTAAGGACGATTTTACATATAGACACACCCCTCCCCCTCGCTTATCTGTACGGTCATTTCTGAACAGACTATAACCCTGCAAGTTAACAGCTCAGTCATGGCTCTCATCCAGCCACGTTTCAGATATCCCCTGTTATGGTCTGGTGATTATGGAGCGACATGAGACTATCTCTGAGCAGGTGGTATCTATACTGACCGCAGACCCTAAGCTCAACACACAACTAGAAGCAGCCGTGGATTGCTCCTAACGCTCCCTATGAAACTCGTCACAGCCTAAGAGCTAACTACCCTGTTGTGAATTCTGTTGTTGGGCTCCCTCCTGTGGTCATGAATGGTACTTCGGCTGGTTCTGTCCATGAACTTCCTCTGGTGGGTGTTTCTGAGTTTCACAGGTGACGAGGTTAATTCGTTAGCTGCTGCTCTATTTAACTCCACTTAGATCTTTGCTCCATGCCACCTGGCAATGTTCCAGTATTGGTCTGTTCACTCCTGGATCGTTCTTGTGACCTGTCTTCCCATCAGAAGCTAAGTTCCAGCTTGTATTTCTTTGGTTTGCCATTTTTCTGTCCAGCTTGCTATTTAATTTGTTGTCTTGCTTGCTGGAAGCTCTGGGACGCAGAGGGAGTGCCTCCGCACCGGGAGTCGGTGCGGAGGGTCTTTTTGCGCCCTCTGCGTGGTCTTTTTGTAGGTTTTTGTGCTGACCGCAAAGTAACCTTTCCTATCCTCGGTCTGTTCAGTAAGTCGGGCCTCACTTTGCTAAATCTATTTCATCTCTGTGTTTGTATTTTCATCTTTACTCACAGTCATTATATGTGGGGGGCTGCCTTTTCCTTTGGGGAATTTCTCTGAGGCAAGGTAGGCTTTATTTTTCTATCTTCAGGGCTAGCTAGTTCCTTAGGCTGTGCCGAGTTGCATAGGGAGCGTTAGGAGCAATCCACGGCTATTTCTAGTGTGTTTGATAGGTTTAGGGATTGCGGTCAGCAGAGTTCCCACGTCCCAGAGCTCGTCCTTATTATCAGTAACTATCAGGTCATTCCTTGTGCTCTTAACCACCAGGTCCATTATTGTCCTGACCACCAGGTCATAACAGTACAGGTGGCCCAAAGTACTAATGCATCTCAATAGAGGGATAAGAGAAGTTCTGAGACCATTTTTTTTTCTTTGCAGTGTGTTTTGTCTCTATTTTCCCCTTTACCTCTGGGTGGTTCAGGACACTGGTGTAAACATGGACATTCAAGGTCTGTCCTCTTGGATGGATAATCTCACTACAAGGATAAAAAACATTCAAGATTTTGTGGTTCAGAATCCGATGTCAGAGCCTAGGATTCCAATTCCTGATTTGTTTTTTGGTGATAGATCTAAGTTCTTGAATTTCAAAAATAATTGTAAATTGTTTCTTGCCTTGAAACCTCGCTCCTCAGGTGACCCTGTTCAACAAGTAAAGATCATTATTTCTTTGTTACGTGGTGACCCTCAAGACTGGGCATTTTCCCTTGCGCCAGGAGATCCAGCATTGCGTGATGTTGATGCGTTTTTCCTGGCGCTTGGATTGCTTTATGACGAACCTAATTCAGTGGATCAGGCAGAGAAAACCTTGCTGGCTCTGTGTCAGGGTCAGGATGAAGCGGAGATATATTGTCAGAAGTTTAGAAAGTGGTCTGTGCTCACTCAGTGGAATGAATGTGCCCTGGCAGCAATCTTCAGAAAGGGTCTCTCTGAAGCCCTTAAGGATGTCATGGTGGGGTTTCCCATGCCTGCTGGTCTGAATGAGTCTATGTCCTTGGCCATTCAGATCGATCGACGCTTGCGTGAGCGTAAAGCTGTGCACCATTTGGCGGTACTATCTGAGCATGGGCCTGACCCTATGCAATGTGAGAGGACTTTGACCAGAGCTGAACGGCAAGAACACAGACGTCGGAATGGGCTATGTTTTTACTGTGGTGATTCCACTCATGCTATCTCCGATTGTCCTAAGCGCACTAAGCGGTTCGCTAGGTCTGCCACCATTGGTACGGTACAGTCTAAATTTCTATTGTCTGTTACTCTGATTTGCTCTTTGTCATCCTATTCTGTTATGGCATTTGTGGATTCAGGCGCTGCCCTGAATTTGATGGACTTGGAGTATGCTAGGCGCTGTGGTTTTTTCTTGGAGCCCTTGCAGTATCCTATTCCATTGAGAGGAATTGATGCTACGCCTTTGGCCAAGAATAAGCCTCAGTATTGGACCTAATTGACCATGTTCATGGCTCCTGCACATCAGGAGGATATCCGCTTTCTGGTGTTGCATAATCTGCATGATGTGGTCGTTTTGGGGTTGCCATGGCTACAGGTTCATAATCCAGTATTGGACTGGAAATCTATGTCTGTGTCCAGCTGGGGTTGCCAGGGGGTACATGGTGATGTTCCATTTATGTCTATTTCGTCTTCCACTCCTTCTGAAGTTCCAGAGTTTTTGTCGGATTATCGGGATGTATTTGATGAGCCCAAAGCCAGTGCCCTACCTCCTTATAGGGATTGCGATTGTGCAATTAATTTGATTCCTGGTAGTAAGTTTCCTAAGGGCCGATTGTTCAATTTATCTGTGCCAGAACATGCCGCTATGCGGAGTTATATAAAGGAATCCTTGAAGAAAGGCCATATTTGCCTGTCGTCATCACCGTTAGGAGCAGGGTTCTTTTTTTGTGGCCAAGAAGGATGGTTCTTTGAGACCTTGTATTGATTACCGCCTTCTTAATAAAATTACAGTCAAATTTCAGTATCCTTTGCCGTTGCTGTCTGATTTGTTTGCTCGTATTAAAGGGGCTAGTTGGTTCACCAAGATAGATCTTCGAGGGGCGTATAATCTTGTGCGTATTAAACAAGGCGATGAATGGAAAACGGCATTTAATATGCCCGAGGGCCATTTTGAGTACCTGGTTATGCCATTCGGGCTTTCCAATGCTCCATCGGTATTTCAGTCCTTTATGCATGACATCCTCCGAGAGTACCTGGATAAATTCCTGATTGTGTATTTGGATGATATTTTGGTCTTTTCGGATGATTGGGAGTCTCATGTGAAGCAGGTCAGAATGGTGTTCCAGGTCCTTCGTGCGAATTCCTTGTTTGTGAAGGGGTCAAAGTGTCTAATTGGAGTTCAGAAGGTTTCATTTTTGGGGTTCCTTTTTTCCCCTTCTACTATCGAGATGGACCCTGTTAAAGTCCAGGCCATTTACGATTGGACTCAGCCGACATCTGTGAAGAGCCTGCAAAAGTTCCTGGGCTTTGCTAATTTTTATCGGCGCTTCATCACTAATTTTTCTACTGTTGCTAAACCGTTGACTGATTTGACCAAGAAGGGTGCTGATGTGGTCAATTGGTCTTCTGCGGCTGTAGAGGCTTTTCAGGAGTTGAAGCGTCATTTTTCTTCTGCCCCTGTGTTGTGCCAGCCAGATGTTACGCTTCTGTTTCAGGTTGAGGTTGATGCTTCTGAGATTGGAGCAGGGGCTGTTTTGTCGTAAAGAAGTTCTGAGGGCTCGGTGATGAAGCCATGTGCTTTCTTTTCTAGAAAGTTTTCGCCTGCTGAGCGTAACTATGATGTTGGTAATCGTGAATTGTTGGCCATGAAGTGGGCATTCGAGGAGTGGCGTCATTGGCTGGAAGGAGCCAAGCATCGCGTGGTGGTCTTGACAGATCACAAGAATTTTACTTATCTTGAGTCTGCCAAACGGTTGAATCCGAGACAGGCTCGATGGTCATTATTTTTCTCCCGTTTTGATTTTGTGGTTTCGTACCTTCCGGGCTCTAAGAATGTGAAGGCTGATGCCCTGTCAAGGAGTTTTGTGCCTGACTCTCCGGGTGTTCCTGAGCCGGCGGGTATTCTCAAAGAGGGGGTAATTTTGTCTGCCATCTCCCCTGATTTGCGGCGGGTGCTGCAAAAATTTCAGGCTGATAGACCTGACCGTTGCCCAGCGGAGAAACTGTTTGTCCCTGATAGATGGACTAGTAGAGTTATCTCTGAGATTCATTGTTCAGTGTTGGCTGGGCATCCTGAAATCTTTGGTACCAGAGATTTGGTGGCTAGATCCTTCTGGTGGCCGTCTTTGTCGCGGGATGTGCGTTCTTTTGTGCAGTCCTGTGGGACTTGTGCTCGGTCTAAGCCCTGCTGTTCTCGTGCCAGTGGGTTGCTTTTGCCCTTGCCGGTCCCGAAGAGGCCCTGGACGCATATTTCTATGGATTTTATTTCGGATCTCCCCGTCTCTCAAAAGATGTCGATCATTTGGGTGGTTTGTGATCTCTTTTCTAAGATGGTCCATTTGGTACCTTTGTCTAAATTGCCTTCCTCCTCTGATTTGGTGCCATTATTTTTCCAGCATGTGGTTCGTTTACATGGTATCCCGGAGAACATCGTTTCTGACAGAGGTTCTCAGTTTGTTTCAAGGTTTTGGCGATCCTTTTGTGCTAGGATGGGCATTGATTTGTCTTTTTCTTCGGCTTTCCATCCTCAGACAATTGGCCAAACCGAACGAACTAATCAAACTTTGGAAACATATCTGAGATGCTTTGTTTCTGCTGATCAGGATGATTGGGTGTCCTTTTTGCTGTTCGCCCTTAATAATCGGGCCAGCTCGGCTACTTTGGTTTTGCCGTTTTTCTGCAATTCTGGTTTCCATCCTCGTTTCTCTTCAGGGCAGGTTGAGTCTTCAGACTGTCCTGGTGTGGATACTGTGGTGGATAGGTTGCAGCAGATTTGGACTCATGTGGTGGACAATTTGACATTGTCCCAGGAGAAGGCTCAACGTTTCGCTAACCGCCGGCGCTGTGTGGGTCCCCGACTTAGTGTTGGGGATTTGGTTTGGTTGTCGTCTCGTTATGTTCCTATGAAGGTTTCCTCTCCTAAGTTTAAGCCTCGTTTCATTGGTCCATATAAGATTTCTGAGGTTATCAATCCTGTGTCATTTCGTTTGGCCCTTCCTGCTTCTTTTGCTATCCATAATGTGTTCCATAGGTCGTTATTGCGGAGATACGTGGCGCCTGTGGTCCCATCCGTTGATCCTCCTGCCCCGGTGTTGGTTGAGGGGGAGTTGGAGTATGTGGTGGAGAAGATTTTGGATTCTCGTGATTCGAGACGTAGACTCCAGTACCTGGTCAAGTGGAAGGGTTATGGTCAGGAAGATGATTCCTGGGTTTTTGCCTCTGATGTTCATGCTGCCGATCTGGTTCGTGCCTTTCATTTGGCTCATCCTGGTCGGCCTGGGGGCTCTGGTGAGGGTTCGGTGACCCCTCCTCAAGGGGGGGGGGTACTGTTGTGAATTCTGTTGTTGGGCTCACTCCTGTGGTCATGAATGGTACTTCGGCTGGTTCTGTCCATGGACTTCCTCTGGTGGGTGTTTCTGAGTTTCACAGGTGACGAGGTTAATTCGTTAGCTGCTGCTCTATTTAACTCCACTTAGATCTTTGCTCCATGCCACCTGGCAATGTTCCAGTATTGGTCTAGTTCACTCCTGGATCGTTCTTGTGACCTGTCTTCCCATCAGAAGCTAAGTTCCAGCTTGTATTTCTTTGGTTTGCTATTTTTCTGTCCAGCTTGCTATTTAATTTGTTGTCTTGCTTGCTGAAAGCTCTGGGACGCAGAGGGAGCGCCTCCGCACCGTGAGTCGGTGCGGAGGGTCTTTTTGCGCCCTCTGCATGGTCTTTTTGTAGGTTTTTGTGCTGACCGCAAAGTAACCTTTCCTATCCTCGGTCTGTTCAGTAAGTCGGGCCTCACTTTGCTAAATCTATTTCATCTCTGTGTTTGTATTTTCATCTTTACTCACAGTCATTATATGTGGGGGGCTGCCTTTTCCTTTGGGGAATTTCTCTGAGGCAAGGTAGGCTTTATTTTTCTATCTTCAGGGCTAGCTAGTTCCTTAGGCTGTGCCGAGTTGCATAGGGAGCGTTAGGAGCAATCCACGGCTATTTCTAGTGTGTTTGATAGGTTTAGGGATTGCGGTCAGCAGAGTTCCCACGTCCCAGAGCTCGTCCTTATTATCAGTAACTATCAGGTCATTCCGTGTGCTCTTAACCACCAGGTCCATTATTGTCCTGACCACCAGGTCATAACACTACCCCTAAAGATAGAAGCAGGAAAACTATCTTGCCTCAGAGAAAATCCCCAAAGGAAAGACAGCCCCCCACATGTAATGACTGTGAGAGGAGAAGGAAATTACATACGTAGTATGAAACAAGATTGAGCACAGGAGGCCACCTCTAGCTAGAAAGGAAAGTACAGAAAAGAGCTCTGTGCGGTCAGTAGAAAACAACTAGAAAAAGTCCACCGCAGAGAAATGCAAAAATCTCCACACCTAACTAAAGGTGTGGAGGGCAAACTCTGCTGCCCAGAGCTTTCAGTTTAGCTAAATAGATCCATACTGATAAACTGGACAAATGAGCAAAACAAGACAGTACAAAAGAACAAGTCCACAATAAGTGAACTGCAAAGGACATGGAAGGACTTAACTTAGAAGAACTTGGTCAGAGTGGCAGGAAAATCCAAAGAGCAAAGACTCCAGGCAGAGACAATTGACAACTGGCATTGAATGAGGGCTAAGGCCAGACTAATATAGCCGAGCCCAAAAGACAATCAAAGGAAACAGCTGAAAAGCTAAATCCAAGAAGCAGCAATACCACTAAAGACCACAGGAGGAGCCCAAGAGCAGAACTCACAAAAATACTACTTACAACCAAGAACGGAATTCACAACAGTACCCCCCCACTTGAGGAGGGGTCACCGAACCCTCACCAGAGCCCCCAGGCCGATCAGGACGAGACAAATGAAAAGCACGAACCAACTCGGCGGCATGAACATCGGAGGCAACAACCCAAGAATTATCCTCCTGGCCATAACCCTTCCACTTGACAAGATACTGAAGCTTCCGCCTTGAAAAACGAGAATCCAAAATTTTCTCAACCACATATTCCAACTCTGTTGTGAATTCTGTGGCAGAGCTCCCTCCTGTGGCCACAAGTGGTATTTCGGCTGGTTCTCTCTGTGAGCTTCCGTTGGTGGAAGGAAGTGGTACTGCGGCTTCTGAGCCTCCTTCCTCAGGTGATGTGGTGATGTCGTTAGACGTTTCCTATTTAGCTCCACCTGGTGCTTTGATCCTGGCCTCTTGTCAATGTTCTAGTGTGGGTCTAGCTTCCTCCTGGATCGTTCCTGTGGCCTGCTGCTCTGCATAAACGAAGTTATGCTGTGTTATTTTTTGGTTTGCTGTTTTTTCTGTCCAGCGTGCTCTTTTGTTTTTGTTGCTTGCTGGAAGCTCTGAGACGCAGAGGGTGTACCTCCGTGCCGTTAGTTCGGTACGGAGGGTCTTTTTGCCCCCTCTGCGTGGTTGTTAGTAGGGTTTTGTGTTGACCGCAAAGTTACCTTTTCTATCTTCGGTCTATTCAGAAAGTCGGGCCTCACTTTGCTAAATCTGTTTCATCTCTACGTTTGTCATTTCATCTCACTCACAGTCATTATATGTGGGGGCTGCCTTTTCCTGTGGGGAATTTCGAGGCAAGTTAGGCTTGTTTTCCTCTTAGGCCTAGCTAGTTTCTCAGGCTGTGCTGAGTTGCATAGGTAGCGTTAGGCGCAATCCACGGCCGCCTTTAGTTGTGGTACGATAGTATAGGGATTGCGGTCAGCAGAGTTCCCACGTCTCAGAGCTCGTCCTATGTTTTTGGTTATTGTCAGGTCACTATTTGTGCTCTGAACTTCAACATCCATTGTGGTTCTGAATTACAATTTCATGACACAACTCCCCCTCAACCAACACCGGGGCAGGAGGATCAACAGATGGAACAACGGGCTTCACATATCTCTGCAACAAAGATCTATGGAAAACATTGTGGATGGAAAAAGAAGCTGGAAGGGCCAAACGAAAAGACACAGGATTGATAATCTCAGAGATCTTATAAGGACCAATAAACCGAGGCTTGAACTTAGGGGAAGAAACCTTCATAGGGACATGACGAGAGGATAACCAGACCAAATCCCCCACACGAAGCCGAGGACCAACACACCGACGGCGGTTAGCAAAACGCTGAGCCCTTTCCTGGGACAACGTCAAATTGTCCACCACATGAGCCCAAATCTGCTGCAACTTGTCCACGACAGAATCCACACCAGGACAATCAGAAGGCTCAACCTGCCCTGAAGAAAAACGAGGATGGAAACCAAAATTACAAAAGAAAGGCGAAACCAAAGTAGCCGAACTGGCCCGATTATTAAGGGCAAACTCGGCCAACGGCAAAAAAGTCACCCAATCATCCTGATCTGCAGACACAAAGCATCTCAAATAGGTTTCCAAGGTTTGATTAGTTCGCTCAGTTTGACCATTTGTCTGAGGATGGAACGCCGAAGAAAAAGACAAATCAATACCCATCCTAGCACAAAAGGCCTGCCAAAACCTGGAAACAAACTGGGAACCTCTATCAGACACAATATTCTCCGGAATGCCATGCAAACGAACCACATGTTGAAAAAACAATGGAACCAAATCAGAGGAGGAAGGCAATTTAGGCAAAGGTACTAAATGGACCATTTTAGAGAACCGGTCACAAACCACCCAGATAACAGACATCCTCTGGGACACAGGAAGATCTGAAATAAAATCCATAGAAATATGCGTCCAAGGCCTCTCCGGAATGGGCAAAGGTGAAAGCAACCCACTAGCACGGGAACAGCAAGGCTTAGCCCGGGCACAGGTCCCACAGGACTGCACAAAAGCACGCACATCCCGCGACAAGGAAGGCCACCAAAAAGACCTAGCAACTAAATCTCTGGTACCAAAAATTCCAGGATGACCGGCCAACACAGAACAATGGACCTCAGAAATTACCTTACTTGTCCATCTATCAGGAACAAACAGCTTCCCCACAGGACAGCGGTCAGGCTTATCAGCCTGAAATTCCTGGTGCGCCCGCCGTAAATCAGGGGAGATGGCAGATAGAATCACCCCTTCTCTAAGAATGCCAACCGGCTCAAGGACTCCAAGGGAATCAGGCAAAAAACTCCTAGAAAGGGCATCCGCGTTAACATTCTTAGATCCCGGAAGATACGAGACCACAAAATCAAAATGGGAAAAAAATAGGGACCACCGAGCCTGTCTAGGGTTCAGCCGCTTGGCCGACTCAAGGTAAATCAGATTCTTATGATCGGTCAAAACCACAATGCGGTGCTTGGCTCCCTCAAGCCAATGTCGCCACTCCTCAAATGCCCACTTCATAGCCAACAACTCCCGATTACCGACATCATAATTGCGTTCCGCAGGCGAAAACTTCCGAGAAAAGAAGGCACATGCCTTCATCAAGGAACCATCAGAATTCCTCTGTGACAAAACGGCCCCTGCCCCAATCTCAGAAGCGTCAACCTCAACCTGAAAAGGAAGAGAAACATCCGGCTGACGCAAGACAGCGGCAGAAGTAAATCGGCGTTTAAGTTCCTGAAAAGCCTCAACAGTCTCAGTGGACCAGTTAGTCACATCAGCGCCTTTCTTAGTCAAATCGGTCAGGGGTTTAACCACACTAGAGAAGTTAGCAATGAAACGGCGATAAAAATTAGCAAAGCCCCAAAATTTCTGAAGGCTCTTCACAGATGTGGGTTGAATCCAGTCATGAATGGCTTGGACTTTAGCAGGATCCATTTCTACAGACGAAGGGGAAAAAATAAACCCCAAAAAAGAAACCTTCTGAACTCCAAATAAGCACTTAGACCCCTTCACAAATAGAGCATTATCACGAAGGATCTGGAATACCGTCCTGACCTGCTTCACATGAGACTCCCAATCATTAGAAAAAAATCAAAATATCATCCACATACACAATCAAGAATTTGTCAAGATAATTGCGGAAAATATCATGCATAAAGGACTGAAATACAGAAGGAGCATTAGAAAGCCCAAAAGGCATCACCAGATATTCAAAATGGCCTTCGGGCGTATTAAATGCAGTTTTCCATTCGTCACCCTTTTTAATACGAACAAGATTATATGCCCCTCAAAGGTCAATCTTGGTAAACCAACTAGCCCCCTTAATCCTAGCAAATAAATCAGAGAGCAAGGGTAAAGGATATTGAAATTTGACCGTGATCTTATTAAGAAGGCGATAATCAATACAGGGTCTTAAGGAGCCATCCTTCTTGGCAACAAAAAAAAATCCCGCTCCCAATGGTGACGAAGACGGCCGAATATGCCCCTTCTCTAAAGACTCTTTAACATAGCTCCGCATGGCGGCATGCTCTGGCACAGACAGATTGAAAAGTCGGCCCTTAGGGAACTTACAGCCAGGAATCAAGTCAATAGCACAATCACAGTCCCTATGTGGAGGAAGGGAACTGGACTTGGGCTCATCGAATACATCCTGGAAATCCGACAAAAACTCAGGGACCTCAGAAGAGGGGGAAGAGGAAATTGACATCAAAGGAACGTCACTATGTACCCCTTGACACCCCCAACTAGTCACAGACATTGATTTCCAATCCAGCACAGGATTGTGTACTTGTAACCATGGAAAACCCAGTACAACAACATCATGTAAATTATGCAACACCAGAAAACCTTCCTGATGTGCAGGAGCCATGCACATAGTCAGCTGAGTCCAATACTGAGGTTTATTCTTGGCCAATGGTGTAGCATCAATACCCCTCAAGGGTATGGGACTCTGCAAAGGCTGCAAAGAAAAACCACAGCGCCTAGCGAATTCTAAGTCCATTAAGTTCAGAGCAGTGCCTGAATCCACAAATGCCATGACAGAAAAAGATGACAATGAGCAAATCAGGGTCACAGACAGGAGAAACTTAGGCTGCACAGTACTAATGGTAACAGATCTAGCGACCCTCTTAATACGCTTAGGGCAATCAGAAATAGCATGAGCTGAATCACCACAGTAAAAACTCTCTGTTCCGCTCTAGTCAGAATCCTATCACACTGCATTGGCTCAGGACTCTGCTCTGAGGACACTACCATATGGTGCACCACTTTGCGTTCACGCAGGCGCCGATCAATCTGAATGGCCAGAGACATAGATTCACTCAAACCAATAGGCGTGGGAAATCCCACCATAACATCTTTAAGGGCTTCAGAAAGACCATTTCTGAAAATGGCTGCCAGAGCGTCCTCATTCCATCTAGTGAGCACACACCATCTTCTAAATTTCTGGCAGTATAATTCTGCCGCATCCTGACCCTGACACAGGTCCAACAGTGTTTTCTCAGCATGCTCTACAGAGTTAGGTTCGTCACACAATAATCCGAGCGATTGAAAAAATGCATCTACATTAAGCAATGCCGGATTCCCTGACTCAAGAGAGAATGCCCAGTCCTGAGGATCGCCACGCAGCAAAGAAATAACTATCTTTACTTGCTGAATGGGATCACCAGAGGAACGAGGTTTCAGAGCAAAAAATAATTTGCAATTATTTTTAAAGTTCAAAAACTTAGATCTATCCCCGTAAAACAAATCCGGAGTAGGAATTCTAGGCTCTAAGGCCGGAGTCCGAACAACAAAATCTTGAATATTCTGTACTTTTGCAGCAAGCTGATCCACACGAGAAATTAACCCCTGAACCTCCATGCCTGCATCCAAATCC
This sequence comes from Ranitomeya imitator, assembly GCF_032444005.1. NCBI lineage: Eukaryota > Metazoa > Chordata > Amphibia > Anura > Dendrobatidae > Ranitomeya > Ranitomeya imitator. The sequence goes on along the minus strand of NW_027193880.1, from coordinate 150,244 downwards.
AAAATCACCCAGAGATCAAGAGGAAAAAAAAAAAAGACAAAACAAACCAAAGTGAAAAAAATGACTCAAAACTCCTTTTCTTTACCTTCTTTTGAGAGGCATTCAGTTCAATTTTGGCCAGTTGTACTGTTATGGTCTGGTGATTATGGAGCGACATGAGACTAGCTCTGAGCAGGTGGTATCTATACTGACCGCAGACCCTAAGCTCAACACACAACTAGAAGCAGCCGTGGATTGCTCCTAACGCTCGCTATGCAACTCGTCACAGCCTAAGCGCTAACTACCCCTAAAGATAGAAGCAGGAAAACTATCTTGCCTCAGAGAAAATCCCGAAAGGAAAGACAGCCCCCCACATGTAATGACTGTGAGAGGAGAAGGAAATTACATACGTAGTATGAAACAAGATTGAGCACAGGAGGCCACTTCTAGCTAGAAAGGAAAGTACAGAAAAGAGCTCTGTGCGGTCAGTAGAAAACAACTAGAAAAAGTCCACCGCAGAGAAATGCAAAAATCTCCACACCTAACTAAAGGTGTGGAGGGCAAACTCTGCTGCCCAGAGCTTCCAGTTTAGCTAAATAGATCCATACTGATAAACTGGACAAATGAACAAAACAAGACAGTACAAAACAACAAGTCCACAATAAGTGAACTGCAAAGGACATGGAAGGACTTAGCTTAGCAGAACTTGGTCAGAGTGGCAGGAAAATCCAAAGAGCAAAGACTCCAGGCAGAGACAATTGACAACAGGCATTGAATGAGGGCTAAGGCCAGACTAATATAGCCGAGCCCAAAAGACAATCAAAGGAAACAGCTGAAAAGCTAAATCCAAGAAGCAGCAATACCACTAAAGACCACAGGAGGAGCCCAAGAGCAGAACTCACAAAATACTACTTACAACCAAGAACGGAATTCACAACAATCCCCACCATGTCATAATTATGCTCCAACAACATTAATTCTAATTTGTCCATTTTGTTGGCGAGGCTTCTGGCATTAGTATACATGCACTTGATGTTCCTCTCTGTACCTCTATTCTTTCTTAAATTATTAACTGTTCTAACCCCACTCCCCATGCCACCGTCACCCCATCTTCCTTATTTGTGCCCAGGTCTCTATCTGCACTATCTTCCCCTCCTATAAAATGAATACCCTCCCCCCAATCCCTAGTTTAAACACTCCTCCAACCTTCTAGCCATTTTCTCCCCCAGCACAGCTGCACCTTCCCTATTGAGATGCAGCCCGTCCCTAGCGTACTGTGTTAGTGTTCCAGAGTTGGAGGTGTTGGTTGCTTGAGGAGGCGTTTGGAGTGTTGTTCAGAAGACTGTTGCTTTGGTGATTTGAGTGCATATCATCCTCCTCCTCCTCTCCTATTTCTTTTTTCCTTCTTTTACTTCACGGTGCTTCACGCTGTTGTTTGTTAGTGCATATTAGTATGATTGGTATTTTAATTTATCCCTGTACGTCTTCCCTTGTTAGTCTTGTTTGTATATTCTTATATACTACAACTCCCCACTTTCATGGGTGGGGGAGGGGATAGATAAGGGCTGATTAAGGAGTTCAGCAAGGCACGTGGCCCAGGTATCTTCACCTTCACCATATTTAGGTATAGGGAAGGAGCTCCTAGCCCTGGGATTTCCTGCAATGGTGCCGTTACATTAATACTGGCCCAAGCCATTTTGCTCTGGCAGGGCAACTGCAGCAACTCAGCCTGGAAGTAGCATACCTACGCACTGTTGTTTTGCAGATTTCCAAACACATCTGGTATAGGGGCCATGGCTCACAGGCAACCTCTGGTGAAGCCAAGATTGCTTTGCCTGACAGGTTATCTGGGTGATGTGACAAGTTTGTTGTTTTCAGGCAGGCCTGTAAGCTTTACTTTAAATTACATCCTCACTCTGAAACCATGGAGCAAGATGTGGTGATGATAATTTCTCTCCTGGAAGACTCTCTATTAAAGGTACCTTCACACATAACGATATCGTTAACGATATCGTTGCAACGTCATGCTTTTTGTGACGTAGCAACGATCCCGCTAACGATATCTTTATGTGTGACAGCGACCAACGATCAGGCCCCTGCTGGGAGATCGTTGGTCGTGGGGAATGATCAGGACCTTTTTTTGGTCGTTGATCACCCCGCTGTCATCGCTAGATCGGCATGTGTGACGCCGATCTAGCGATGTGTTCATCGTGCAGGGCCGCGCTTAGTAACCCGATATTTACCCTGGTTACCATTGTAAAAGTAAAAAAAAAAAAACACTACATACTTACATTCCGATGTCTGTCACGTCCCCCGCCGTCAGCTTCACTGCACTGACTGTCAGCGCCGCCGGCTGTAAAGCAGAGCACAGCGGTGACGTCACCGCTGTGCTCTGCTTTACGGCCGGCGCTGACACAGTCAATGCGGGAAGCTGACGGCGGGGGACATGACAGACATCGGAATGTAAGTATGTAGTGTTTTTTTTTTTTTTACTTTTACAATGGTAACCAGGGTAAATATCGGGTTACTAAGCGCGGCCCTGCACTTAGTAACCCGATGTTTACCCTGGTTACCCGGGGACTTCGGCATCATTGAAGACAGTTTCAACGATGCCGAAGTCTTTCCCCGGATCGTTGGTCGCTGGAGAGAGCTGTCTGTGTGACAGCTCCCCAGCGACCACACAACGACTTACCAACGATCACGGCCAGGTCGTATCGCTGGTCGTGATCGTTGGTAAGTCGTTTAGTGTAACGGTACCTTAAGACTGTTGATGTATATATACTTCGGTAAGGAGGATTAGTTAATTGAAGTGCTCTCAGAAAGGAAAAAAATAATACCATAAAATTGAATTTTATTAAATTGAATTATGTTAAAAATCACCAAAAATCAAAAAAATGTAAAACAAAAACAAAAAAATAAAAACAATCAGGCAGCTATAAAAGATGCCAACCTGAAAAAACTTAATGCAATTAGCCCTAGTGTCCCCCACCAAGCCCTGCCTAAAAAAATAGATAAACACGGCACTCTGTGAGGATATGAGTTTTGGTGCTCGAGTAGGGTATCCAACCCTCAGTCACAAGTATTCAAGAATCATTGAGTGCCGGGTGATTCTTGAATACCAAGCCCTGCCTGTCAGCGGAGGTTGGCACCCTAATACATGCAAATGGCGCCCCCGCTCCACAGCGGCTATCCCTTTTGACCCTAGAATTCCCTGCTCAAAAACTTGACCACTATATCACAAATAACACCAAATGGGCTATATTGGCCCACCTAGACAAACCACCTACTATTACTAGTCAATGAGAAGTCCGTAATATCCGGGTAGCGTGGGGAAAACAAATTACTACCTCACCCAATACACAAAATTATGCCAACCATTTGGTCATAATGTGATAACAAATCCAACAAAACACAAAAAATACAATTCTTCTACAGAACAGATTAATTTTAATATTTATATTTAATGGCCAGAAAGAAATAGAGAAAGGTGGAAAAGAAGGGAGTGGAAAAAATTCCTTCCTGGCTGCGGAGGTTGGCACACTAGATTAATACGCAAAGTGGCGCCCCAGCTCACCGAAGGCTGCCCCTAAACTATTGCCTACAGCATTCCCTTTAATAGATACCAAAGTCACAATAGAACATAAAGATAAGGAAAAAACAAGGGACAGATGAAGGCAAGGGGATACTGTTATAGTGGGCCCTAGTCCCACAAAAACGCTAGTTAGAACTGCTCAGTGATAACCCCTCTATTCAAATCAATGCATCAGATCATTTTAATGAAATTTTGGGGGTAAAAAATCATGGTACAGATATAACGGTGCAAACTATAATACAGCTGCCTACCCAGGGACTCCGTGATGTATGGACCCACTATAACTTATGTCTGCTAGACCACCAATAACACCAATCATGAATGTACACAGCAGCCAGTGTGGCATTTAAATCAGTGTCCAGTTACAAAAAAATTGCACTTTGCCCATATAGAAGATCTATCTTAAGGTTATAAAAACCTGATTTTATTCTCAGACTCAATGGTAAGACACTCGAGAGTAAACTCTAGGGGCAAATTCAGCGATACCACCACTAAACTGTATATTGCACTGTGCCCAACACAAATGGATTAAATGCAGTAAACCAAGAGGATGTGACTTAGTTCATCGAAATCCATTCAATCCTTCTTTAAGAGTCTTATTGACAGCTGTAATGCAGGCACCTATTGTACCATGCCAAGAAATTAAAGACTTAATGAGTTCAGCCTCGACGCGTTTCCCTCCCATGATGCAAGTTCCTCAGGAGGCATAAGGAAAAAGCCGTGTGCTCATCCAGAGCATCAGCTGTATAGAATGTGCCTGGTTGCAGGTGTTGAGGAATTTTTTCAGGCAGTAGGTCATATGTACGACGACCCTGAGTGCATCTCCCTGGCCGAATCTCCTTCAGCAAGGAGACCGACCAGCGGAAAAGTATTGCTCCAAGTTTCGGAGGTAGTCCACAGATACTAAGTGGAATGACCCCTGTGCTCTTTAGCCAGCTCTGTCAAGGGCTATCGGTAAGGGTAAAGGATGCCTTTGGTCTGTATGAGACTCCAGTTTCTCTTGAGGCTGCCATGTCTCTGGCTATCCGTGTGGACCGCCAACTATGCCAGAGACAAAGAGACACTCCAATTTGCAGGGAGGAGGGGGTGCGGGGTCAAGGGGCAACCTAGGCCAGAGTCAACTGAGGAATCCAGGCAGTTGGTTGGGGCAACTTGTTCTTTTGATCAAACTGTAGTTTGGTGCAATCCGGGAGCGTGTTTTTTTCTGTGGTGGAAAGTAATTTTGTGGATGCTTGCCCTTCCTTATTACACCGTAAACAGCTGCAGAAAACTCCCGGTTTTGAGGGGAGGTTGGCAGCCCGGGTGTACATATTTCATCTGTGGGTAAGTCCCATTTTTTTTACTGGCAGAGATCCATTTGTGCAAAAATAAGGTGGTTATTTCTGCCCTTCTGGACAGTGAGGTGGGGTTTAATTAGATCAACGCTAGGTTTGTCCCAGTCCGGGACCTCAAGCCACATAAACTGTCTAGACCAATACCCATAATGCAACAAAAAATAGTTGTAGCAAGCATACTACATGTAGAGTACCCCAAAAGGGGTTAAATAGGATAATACCAAATTTCCATAATATATAATCTACATGTAAGTACAGACCAAATAAGGCCCAACTGTAAATATATATATATATACACCAACCAAACTCACACAAAAAAAGCAGTCAAAAGGTCCCATAAAATTACAAACTTTATTAAATATCAATTAAAAAGATATATAAAGCAGGTACACCGGCATGATTGGAGGGATGAATAGTGCCCACAGTGGTCGTAGGCGGAAAAAGAGGGCAAAATTGGCCACACACTCCTGCATAATCAGAAATTTACACCAAACTATGGCACACAGTCACTTTCAGAAATAACAAATGCAGATAGAGATCATTACCAATAACGAGGTACAACCTCATAGTACATACCGATAGGATGCAGGAGAGGAAGGGCAAAAGCCCAACTCCGACACGCGTTTCGGAGTGGCAATGACTCCTTCCTCAGGGGCATGATTACTAATACTATACTAATAGCCACAAAAACCTCTTTGACATAATTCTGTCAACATAAAAGGCTACAGTTAGCCCATTCAGCAAAAGAAAAGATCTACCCACTCAGGAAGATATGCATGCAAGGAGAAACAGGAGTTTTTAGGTATTTAAGAGTAAAAACTAGAGTTTATTGAAAATTCACATAACATGATTGTATACAAGAATAATCACAGAAAAGAGACCAGGTAAAGTGATACGTGTGCAGACAAATACCAGGGTTACCAGGAACCACCAATAGCACTTGCCCCTCTGTGCCTAGGAATCAATCCAATCATAAAGTGCATGTGCAATAGAGTATGACACAGGTAAGTTTGCCTCGCCCAAGAACATTACATGTATGGCGACCAAAATTAAAAAATGCAGCACCATATAGGGCAGACAGGTACTTACCGCGGGCAAGGGAAGTGAGAAAGCGGTCTATTGAAGATGCGAAACGCACGTCGGGCTCTCTTTACACCCGGCCCAGGACCCCCCAATCTCTGCCCGTGGTAAGTACCTGTCTGCCCTATATGGTGCTGCATTTTTTAATTTTGGTCGCCATACATGTAATGTTCTTGGGCAAGGCAAACTTACCTGTGTCATACTCTATTGCACATGCACTTTATGATTGGATTGATTCCTAGGCACAGAGGGGCAAGTGCTATTGGTGGTTCCTGGTAACCCTGGTATTTGTCTGCACACGTATCACTTTACCTGGTCTCTTTTCTGTGATTATTCTTGTATACAATCATGTTATGTGAATTTTCAATAAACTCTAGTTTTTACTCTTAAATACCTAATACTATACTAATACTATACTAATAAGAATCGTTCTTCATGAATACCTGAAGAGGAATAGTTGTTATTATCTATTACATCTGTGTGGCAAGGGGTTCTGAATACTTTGAAGAGGGTGGGGTTTAGATATATGTGTGTGGCTGATCAGAGATGTTTGGTAGGACCGGACCTGTGTGTTGGTGACTTGGTGTGGTTATACGAGAGGACATTAAGTTGAATGTTCCTTCTTGGAAACTGGGACCCAGGTTTATCGGTTCTTATATTATTACGGCCGTCGTCAATCCTATAGCATTCCGCCTTGCTTTGTCACCTACTTTTAATGTGTTTCACCTGTCTCTACTCAAAAAATACGCTGTGTCCTCTGAAACATCACGCCTACCTCCATCCCCGGCAATTATTGATGGGAATTTGGAATATCAGATAGTTGATTCTCGCTTGGTTTGCCAGTCTCTTCAGTATCTAGTACACTGGAAAGGTTACAGTCCTGAAGAGAGAAAGTGGAACCAGCCTCTGATGTCCATGCAGTCAGGTTGATCCAGTCTTTTCACATGGCACACCGATAGACTCAGGCCTGAGCTTTTAGAGGTTGCTCTTAGAAGGGGGGGTACTTCACGGGTTTACTGTGACAGCGGGGGACCAGAAGACCGTGGTGTCTGATTTCACATACTCCTGCACTGATTAATATGATGGTGAAGTGCTTCTAAACAGTGAAGGTTTCTGCTAGCAATGCAGGAGTTAATTTGTTCAGTGGAGAGCTCCTGGATCTTTCCTGCTTTGATGGTCTCAGCTGTTCAGTGTTGGCCACTTCCCTTTGTGTATATATATCTATCTATATAATCGTCTAAGGGTCACTTCCGTCTGTTTGTCTGTCACGGAAATCCCGCATTGCTGATTGGTCACAGCCGGCCGTGACCAATCAGCGATGAGCACAGTCCGGCCACGAATTCGCCCTTCCCCACTCCCCTCCAGTCAGTGCCCCCTCCGTACTCCCCTCCAGTCACTGCCCAATAGCGCTTTAGCAGTCCGTTAAACGGACTGCGTTACCCCGTGGCATAACGCGGTGTACTGCAGTCCATTAATGCTATTAGCCCTGTGTGACCAACTTTTTTACTATTGATGCTGCCTATGCAGCATCAATAGTAAAAAGATCAAATGTTAAAAATAATTTAAAAAAATAAAAAATCATTATATTCTCACCTTGCAGCGCCTTTCCTGCTCCACACGACGCTCCGGTCCCAAAAATGCATTGCGGCAATGACCGGAGATGACGTAGCGGTCTAGCAAGATGATGACGTAGCGGTCTTGCAAGACCGCTACATCATCACGTGTTATTGCCGCAATGCATTCTTGGGACCGGAGCGTCGCGAGGAGCATTGCTAAACGCCTGCACTGGATCCGGGGGCCGCCGGAAGGTGAGTATATAACTATTTTTTATTTTAATTCTATTTTAACAGGGATATGGTGCCCACATTGCTATATACTACATGGGCTGTTAGATACTACGTGGGCTGTGTTGTATACTATGTCTCTGTGATATATACTACCTGGGTTGTGCTATATACTACCTTGCTGTGCAATATACTACGTGGGCTGTGTTATATACTGCGTGGGCTGTTATATACTGCGTAAGCTGTTATCTACTACTAGCTATTGAACCCGTTCTACGCCCGGGTGGCGAGCATTTATATTGGTATATGGTCTCCATCCTAGTATGTGCTGCTCCATCCTGCGTCCCCATCCTGTCATGAGCTGCTTCATCCTGCGTCCCCATCCTGTCATGTGCTGCACCTATCCTGCACCCCCATTCTGACATGTGCTGCTCCATCCTGCGTCCCCATCCTGTCATGTGCTGCACCCATCCTGCGCCCCCATCCTGCCATGTGTTGCACCCATCCTGCGCCCCCATTCTGTCATGTGCTGCCTCCATCCTGCACCCCCATTGTGACATGAGCTGCTCCCATCCTGCACCCCCATTCTGACATGTGCTGCACCCATCCTGCGCCTCCATTCTGACATGTTCTGGACCCATCTTGCGCCTCCATTCTGTCATTTGCTGCTCCCATCCTGCGCCCCCATACTGTCATGTGCTGCTCCCATCCTGTGCCCCCGTTCTGTCATGTGCTGCTCCCATCCTGTGCCCCTGTTCTGTCATGTGCTGCTCCCATTGTGTGCACCTGTTCTGTCATGTGCTGCTCCCATCCTGTGCCCGTTCTGTCATGTGCTGCTTCCATCCTGCGCCTCCATTCTGTCATTTGCTGCTCCCATCCTGCGACCCCGTCCTGTCATGTGCTGCTCCCATCCTGTGCCCCCGTTCTGTCATGTGCTGCTCCCATCCTGTGCCCCTGTTCTGTCATGTGCTGCTCCCATTGTGTGCACCTGTTCTGTCATGTGCTGCTCCCATCCTGTGCCCGTTCTGTCATGTGCTGCTTCCATCCTGCGCCTCCATTCTGTCATTTGCTGCTCCCATCCTGCGACCCCGTCCTGTCATGTGCTGCTCCCATCCTACGCCCCCGTTCTGTCATGTGCTGCTCCCATCCTGTGCACCTGTTCTGTCATGTGCTGCTCCCATCCTGCGCCCGTTCTGTCATGTGCTGCTTCCATCCTGCACTCCCGTTCTGTCATGTGCTGCTCCCATCTTGCGCCCCCGTTCTGTCATGTGCTGCTCCCATCCTGCGCCCCCGTTCTGTCATGTGCTGCTCCCATCCTGTGCACCTGTTCGGTCATGTGCTGCTCCCATCCTGCGCCCGTTCTGTCATGTGCTGCTTCCATCCTGCACCCCCGTTCTGTCATGTGCTGCTCCCATCCTGTGCCCGTTCTGTCATGTGCTGCTTCCATCCTGCACCCCTGTTCTGTCATGTGCTGCTCCCATCCTGCGCCCCCGTTCTGTCAAGTGCTGCTCCCATCCTGCGCCCCCGTTCTGTCATGTGCTGCTCCCATCCTGCGCCACCATTCTTTGATTTGCTTCTCCCATCCATATGCCCCATACGCTGCTCCATTATGGTTGATGGCCCCCATAAGACGCTCCAGTGTGCATGCCCCCGTACACTGCTCCATAAAAGTTTATGGCCCCCATAAGACGCTCCAGTGTGTATGCCCCCGTACACTGCTCCATTATGGTTTATGGCCCCCATAAGATGCTCCATAGTGTATGCCCCCGTACACTGCTCCATAAAGGTTTATGGCCCCCATAAGACGCTCCAGTGTGTAAGCCCCCGTACACTGCTCCATAAAGGTTTATGGCCCCCATAAGACGCTCCAGTGTGTATGCCCCCGTACACTGCTCCATAAAGGTTTATGGCCCCCATAAGACGCTCCAGTGTGCATGCCCCCGTACACTGCTCCATAAAGGTTTATGGCCCCCATAAGACGCTCCAGTGTGTATGCCCCCGTACACTGATCCATTATGGTTTATGGCCCCCATAAGATGTTCCATTGTATATGCCCCGTATGCTGCTGCGATATATAAAATAAAATACCATACTCACCTATCGTCGCTGGGCGCCGAGTGCTGGGGGGCCTGAGCAGGCGGGGACACGGGCGCGCTGTGAGGGTCAGGTGCCGGTATCGCCGCTAGCTCAGGCCCCCCAGCACTTGCTATATTCACCTGTCCCCCGTTCCAGTGCTGCGCGCCGCCATCTTCCGGGTCCTCTCGCTGTGACTGTTCAGTCAGAGGGCGGCGCCGACGCGCATACTCACCCTCCTGGCGCGTCCCTGACTCTCTGGTGGAGATCGCGGTGTGTGCGTTCAGTGTTTACGCATACCGCGATCTCCTGGGAGCGTCACTCTGTGGGGGCCATACTGCGCCGGCGCTTGCGCAGTCTATAAAGGCTTCGGACAGAGTGACGCTCCCAGCGTTATATTATAGATGTGGGCTGTGTTATATACTGCGTGGGCTGTTATATACTACGTGGGCTATGTTATATACTGCGTGGGCTGTTATATACTACGTGGGCTATGTTATATACTACATGGGCTGTTATATACTACGTGGGCTATATTATATACTACGTGGCTGTGCTATATACTACTATACATATTCTACAATACCCAATGCGTTACAATCGGGCCACCATCTAGTATATATATATATATATACACACACACACATATATATACACCGTATATACTCGAGTATAAGCTGACCCGAGTATAAGCCGACTCCCCTAATTTTGCCACAAAAAAACTGGGAAAACTTATTGACTCGAGTATAAGCCTAGGGTAGGAAATGCAGCAGCTACTGGTAAATTTCAAAAATAAAAATAGATGCTCCATACCGTTCATTATTGCCCCATAAGATGCTCCATATAAAGCTGTGCCATATATAATGCTCCATACTGGTCATTATTGCTCCATAGATGTGCCATAGAAAGCTCTGCCATATAGTGCTCTGTACCGTTCATTATTGCATAGATGTGCCATATAAAGCTGTGCCATATAGTGCTCTGCACCGTTCATTATTGCCCCATAGATGTGCCATAAAGTGCTCTGCACCGTTCATTATTGCCCCATAGCTATGCCATATAGTGCTCTGCGCCGTTCATTATTGCCCCATAGATGTGCCATATAGTGTTCTGCACCGTTCAGTATTGCCCCATAGCTGCCATATAGTGCTCTGCGCCGTTCATTATTGCCCCATAGCTGCCATATAGTGCTCTGCGCCGTTCAGTATTGCCCCATAGTTGCCATATAGTGCTCTGCGCCGTTCAGTATTGCCCGATAGCTGCCATATAATGCTCTGCGCCGTTCAGTATTGCCCCATAGCTGCCATATAGTGCTCTGCGCCATTCAGTATTGCCCCATAGCTGCCATATAGTGCTCTGCGCCGTTCATTATTGCCCCATAGCTGCCATATAGTGCTGTGTGCCATTCAGTATTGCCCCATAGCTGCCATATAGTGCTGTGTGCCGTTCAGTACTGCCCCATAGCTGCCATATAGTGCTGTGTGCCGTTCAGTACTGCCCCATAGCTGCCATATAGTGCTCTGCACCGTTCAGTACTGCCCCATAGCTGCCATATAGTGCTGTGTGCCGTTCAGTACTGCCCCATAGCTGCCATATAGTGCTGTGTGCCGTTCAGTACTGCCCTATAGCTGCCATATACTGCTGTGTGCCGTTCAGTACTGCCCCATAGCTGCCATATACTGCTGTGTGCCGTTCAGTACTGCCCCATAGCTGCCATATACTGCTGTGTGCCGTTCAGTACTGCCCCATAGCTGCCATATAGTGCTGTGTGCCGTTCAGTACTGCCCCATAGCTGCCATATAGTGCTGTGTGCCGTTCAGTACTGCCCTATAGCTGCCATATAGTGCTGTGTGCCGTTCAGTATTGCCCCATAGCTGCCATATACTGCTGTGTGCCGTTCAGTACTGCCCCATAGCTGCCATATAGTGCTGTGTGCCGTTCAGTACTGCCCCATAGCTGCCATATAGTGCTCTGCGCCGTTCAGTATTGCCCCATAGCTGCCATATAGTGCTGTGTGCCGTTCAGTTCTGCCCTATAGCTGCCATATAGTGCTCTGCGCCGTTCAGTACTGCCCCATAGCTGCCATATACTCCTGTGTGCCGTTCAGTACTGCCCCATAGCTGCCATATAGTGCCGTGTGCCGTTCAGTACTGCCCCATAGCTGCCATATAGTGCTGTGTGCCGTTCAGTACTGCCCCATAGCTGCCATATAGTGCTGTGTGCCGTTCAGTACTGCCCCATAGCTGCCATATAGTGCTGTGTGCCGTTCAGTACTGCCCCATAGCTGCCATATAGTGCTGTGTGCCGTTCAGTACTGCCCCATAGCTGCCATATAGTGCTGTGTGCCGTTCAGTACTGCCCCATAGCTGCCATATAGTGCTGTGTGCCGTTCAGTACTGCCCTATAGCTGCCATATAGTGCTGTGTGCCGTTCAGTACTGCCCCATAGCTGCCATATAGTGCTGTGTGCCGTTCAGTACTGCCCCATAGCTGCCATATACTGCTGTGTGCCGTTCAGTACTGCCCTATAGCTGCCATATAGTGCTGTGTGCCGTTCAGTACTGCCCCATAGCTGCCATATAGTGCTGTGTGCCGTTCAGTACTGCCCTATAGCTGCCATATACTGCTGTGTGCCGTTCAGTACTGCCCTATAGCTGCCGTATAGTGCTGTGTGCCGTTCAGTACTGCCCCATAGCTGCCATATAGTGCTGTGTGCCGTTCAGTACTGCCCTATAGCTGCCATATACTGCTGTGTGCCGTTCAGTACTGCCCTATAGCTGCCGTATAGTGCTGTGTGCCGTTCAGTACTGCCCCATAGCTGTGCCATAGAAAGCTCTGCCATTGCTGCTGCTGCTGCAATAAAAAAAAAAAAAAGCCATACTCGCCTTTCTTGCTTGCAGCTCCCAGCGTCCGGTCCCGGCGTCTCTCCGCACTGACTGATCAGGCAGAGGGCGCCGCGCACACTATATGCGTCATTGCGCCCTCTGACCTCAACAGTCAGAGCGGAGCGACGACGGGAAGATGGAGCGGCGCCCGGCGGCTGGAACGCGGACAGGTGAATATTACATACTTACCTGCTCCCAGCGATCCTGACGCTCCCCCGCCTGTCACGCGGTCTTCGGTGCCGCAGCCTCTTCCTCTATCAGCGGTCACCGGCACCGCTGATTAGAGAAATGAATATGTGGCTCCACCCCTATGGGAGGTGGAGCCGCCTATTCATTTCTCTAATGAGCGGTGCCATGTGACCGCTGACAGGAAGAGCTGCAGCACCGAAGGCCGTGGGAAGGCAGGGGGAGCGCCAGGATCGCTGGGACTAGGTAAGTATGCCTCAGCGCCCTCACCCCCTCGCCCCCGCCGACCCTGCCACCCACCGTGACTCGAGTATAAGCCAAGAGGGGCACTTTCAGCCTAAAATTTTGGGCTGAAAATCTCGGCTTATACTCGAGTATATACGGTATATATATATATATATATATATATATATACACACACACACACACACAGTACAGATCAAAAGTTTGGACACAACTTCTCATTTAAAGATTTTTCTGTATTTTCATGACTATGAGAATTGTAAATTCACACTGAAGGCATCAAAACTATGAATTAACACATGTGGAATTATATACTGGGCCACACAGCCCTCCATGTGCTCGCCAGAGGTAGCCTGACTGCCATTAGGTACCGAGATGAGATCCTCAGACCCCTTGTGAGACCATATGCTGGTGCGGTTGGCCCTGGGTTCCTCCTAATGCAGGACAATGCCAGACCTCATGTGGCTGGAGTGCGTCAGCAGTTCCTGCAAGATGAAGGCATTGAAGCTATGGACTGGCCCGCCCGTTCCCCAGACCTGAATCCGATTGAACACATCTGGGACATCATGTCTTGCTCCATCCACCAACGTCACGTTGCACCACAGACTGTCCAGGAGTTGGCGGATGCTTTAGTCCAGGTCTGGGAGGAGATCCTCAGGAGACCATCTGCCAATTCATCAGGAGCATGCCTAGGTGTTGTAGGGAGGTCATACAGGCACGTGGACGCCACACACACTACTGAGCATCATTTCCTTGTCTTGAGGCATTTCCACTGAAGTTGGATCTGCCTGTAACTTCATTTTCCATTTTGAATTTTAGCATCATTCCAACTCCAGACCTCTGTGGGATATTAGTTGTGATTTATGTTGATCATTTTTTAGGTTTTATTGCTCTAAACACATTCCACTATGCAATGAATAAAGATTTACAACTGGAATATTTCATTCAATGATATCTAGGATGTGGGATTTTAGTGTTCCATTTATTTTTTTGACCAGGATGTATGTATATATATATATATATATATATATATATATATATATATATATATATATACACACATACACAAGTTTATGTTTATTTTGTTATTACAATAAATGACTTTTTATTCCGAAAAAAATGTATTTTCTGTTTTTAAACAATTTTTTTTTTATTTTTTACAATATTTATTGGTCCTACAAAGGGACTTGAACACAAGATGTCCTGTTCGCATTGGTAATATTCTGTACTTCATATGCAGAACAGGGCATTCTGGAGAGATAAGAGGGAGTGATTTCCTTCTGTCTCTATACTTGACCTGGTCACTTTGATGACAGTAAGTTAAAAATCAATTAAGCCAACATTGGCAAAACTCAAATTCCTTGGAAACAGGCAGGGAGAAGTTTTACTTCACAGAAAGAATCAGCTGAAATCCCATACTGACTTGTCTATATACTCTGATTAGTCTCTCGAGTAAAACATAAAAATGGCTCCAACCCTGTGTGAGTGCTTTGATGTTCAGTCAGACTTGAATTAAAACTATGTTTTCCAAATTCTGAACTTGAAAGTGGCTTTTCCTGTGTAAATTTTCTGATGTTTAAAGGGAATCTGTCACCTCATTTTTTGCATATAAGCTGCGGCCACTGCCATTAGGGGCTTATATGCAGCATTCTATGATGTAACCTGAAATATAAGAAAAACAAGTTAGATTATACTCACCCGGGGCGGTCCAGGTCCGGCACCTCCCATCTTCATACGATGACGTCCTCTTCCTTGCTTCTGTCACGGCTCCTGCACAGACGTACTGATTTGCTCTGTTGAGGGCAGTGTAAAGTACTGAAGTGCGCAGGCGCTGAGCCTCCCTGATCTTTCCTGCCACTTGCGCACTGCAGTACTTTGCTCTGCTCTCAACAGGGCAGAGAATTATACCTGCGCAGGAGCCACGACAGAAGCAAAGAAGAGGATGTCATCGCATGAAGATGGGAGGCGCCGCACCCGGACCGCGCCACCCATCGGACCGGACCGCCCCCCCCCCCCCCCCAAGTGAGTATACTCTAACTTGTTTTTCCTATCTTTCAGGTCACATCAGGGGCTTATCTACAGCATTACGGAATGGCAGTGGCCGAAGCTTATATCCGAAAAATTAGGTGACATATTCCCTTTAACAAGATCTGATCTAACAGTGAAAGATTTTTCACATTCTAAACATTAAATGGGCTTCTCCCCGTGTGAATTTTTTCATGTCTAACAAGATCTGATTTATTGGTAAAGCATTTTCCACATTTTGGGCATGAAAATAATTAAAAAATACAGAGTGGAGACCCCTCTATTCTTGATAACCAGCCTTGCTGAAGCTGACAGTTGAGGGTTGCAGCCCCCAGCTGTGAGCTTTGCCTGGCTGGTTATCAAAAATAGGGGGGAACCCATTAATTTTCTGTATTTTTGTGCCATTCCCTATAACATTGGGTCCTTATGATTACAGCTATACCAAAGATATACAGATATTATTGGTTTGATATCGGTTTTACAACTTTTCCACAAAAATTCCACATTTCATTGTTTGATTTTTCCTTTTTAGGATAAGTCACAATTTTTAATTGATTTTTCAGGGAAGCTCTAAATAATTACTTTTTTGTTTTTGGAAAAGGGAATATCGGTCAAAATACCGTATTTTCTGGCATATAAGATGACTGGGCGTATAAGACGACCCCCAACTTTTCCAGTTAAAATATAAAATCTTCTCAAAAGTCGGGGGTTGTCTTATATGCCGGGTGTCGTCTTATAGGGTGGGTGCGAAGCAATCTGCGGTCGACGTACATAGTGGGGGGGGGAGTGGTCCCGATGACGAGGTGAGGGAGCGCCTCACCAGGAAGGTGTAAGTGAAGCAAACTGTCAGCGTCTGGGATGCCAGGGGTATGCAAAAAAGAGAGAGAGCGGTGCTGTGCCTAGAAAAACACTCCTCTTTCACTCATCTGGCTCGCCCTTGTATCCTATTATCTCCTTCTCTGCCTCTGCTTCACTTACACCTTCCCGCTGAGGCGCCCCCTCACCTCGTCATTGGGACTGCTCCCCCCACAATATGCGGCAACCGCAGATTACTCCGCATCTGCCCTATAAGACGACACCTGGCGTATAAGACGACACCCGACTTTTGAGAAGATTTTCAGGGGTTAAAAAGTAGTCTTATACGCCAGAAAATACAGTAATAATATATATTTTTTATCTTGGTTCCACTACACAGCGGTCTTTTGTATACTTTCATAAAACAAATCCAAGTTTTGTAAAATTAAAGTTTTCATTTTTTCTCCCTGTTCACATTCAGAGTCCGTGGTTGGTATTAACAGCAGCATCATAGGGGTAAAGACTAAGATCAGAGCCATCTCCACTCCCATCATTATGGGAGTCAGTTATGGGTATTTGGGGGGACACCTCCATGTTCTGTATTCGGTCACCACACACTGACATCAGATTATTAGGAGCTGATGGTTTCTGAGGCCAAAATTAGACAAAAACTTTCCCTTCATCAGAACCGACATCAGATGATGAGGAAATCGGCCGCTCACATAAGTAAAATTCATCTCCAGCTGGAGATTATCCTCCATATTATAAATGACGACCTGTGACCTCACATATAACAGGAGCACATCATTATCAATTCACAGTGTGCTGAAACTAATAATATTCATCTACAGACCCTCACCTGGGCGGTGGTCTGCGGGGGTCTCCTCTTTACACCGCTGATCGCCCCTCACATTAGGGGTCTCCTCTTTACACCGCTTGTTGGCGAGTTCTAGGATCTTCTGGTCACTGATGTCCTCATGTATCCGGGGGTGAGGTGGAGGCTCCAGGATTGGGCTCAGGGTTCCTCCCCGTCCTTCAGACACAGGGGCCTGACAGCGATCATTAGAGATCTTCACTACTGTGTAATCCTGAGTGCGGAGACATTAATAATATCACTACAGACATCTCCAGAGTCCATCACCTCTCCGGTCATATCCCCTGTTATTCCCATAGATAAAGAGGTCATGTGATGACAAAAGAGCCTCTCACCTCTCCGGTCATATCCTGTTATTCCCATAGATAATGAGATCATGTGATGACATCAGAGCCTCTCACCTCTCCGGTCATATCCTGTTATTCCCATAGATAATGATGTCATGTGATGACATCAGAGCCTCTCACCTCTCCGGTCATATCCCCTGTTATTCCCATAGATAATGAGATCATGTGATGACATCAGAGCCTCTCACCTCTCCGGTCATATCCTGTTATTCCCATAGATAATGATGTCATGTGATGACATCAGAGCCTCTCACCTCTCCGGTCATATCCCCTGTTATTCCCATAGATAATGAGATCATGTGATGACATCAGAGCCTCTCACCTCTCCGGTCATATCCCCCGTTATTCCCATAGATAATGAGGTCATGTGATGACATCAGAATCTCTCACCTCTCCGGTCATATCACCTGTTATTCCCATAGATAATGAGGTCATGTGATGACATCCGAGCCTCTCACCTCTCCGGTCACATCCTGTTATTCCCATAGATAATGATGTCATGTGATGACATCAGAGCCTCTCACCTCTCCAGTCATATCCCGTTATTCCCGTAGATAATGAGGTCATGTGATGACACCAGAGCCTCTCACCTCTCCGGTCATATCCCCTGCTATTCCCATAGATAATGAGATCATGTGATGACATCAGAGCCTCTCACCTCTCCGGTCATATCCCCTGTTATTCCCATAGATAATGAGATCATGTGATGACATCAGAGCCTCTCACCTCTCCGGTCATATCCCCTGTTATTCCTATAGATAATGAGGTCATGTGATGACACCAGAGCCTCTCACCTCTCCGGTCATATCCCCTGTTATTACCATAGATAATGAGGTCATGTGATGACACCAGAACCTCTCACCTTTTCGGTCATATCCCGTTATTCCCACAGATAATGAGGTCATGTGATGACATCCGAGCCTCTCACCTCTCCGGTCATATCACCTGTTATTCCCATAGATAATGAGGTCATGTGATGACATCAGAGCCTCTCACCTCTCCGGTCATATCCCCTGTTATTCCCGTAGATAATGAGGTCATGTGATGACATCAGAACCTCTCACCTCTCCGTTCATATCCCCTGTTATTCCCGTAGATAATGAGGTCATGTAATGACATCAGAGCCTCTCACCTCTCCGGTCATATCCCGTTATTACCATAGATAATGACGTCATGTGATGACATCAGAGCCTCTCACCTCTCCGGTCATATCCCGTTATTCCCATAGATAATGAGGTCATGTGATGACATCAGAACCTCTCACCTCTCCGGTCATATCCCCTGTTATTCCCGTAGATAATGAGGTCATGTGATGACATCGGAACCTCTCACCTCTCCGGTCATATCCCCTGTTATTCCCATAGATAATTAGGTCATGTGATGACATCAGAACCTCTCACCTCTCCGGTCATATCCTGTTACTCCCGTAGATAATGAGGTCATGTGATGACATCAGAACCTCTCACCTCTCCGGTCATATCCCCTGTTATTCCCGTAGATAATGAGGTCATGTGATGACATCAGAACCTCTCACCTCTCCGGTCATATCACCTGTTATTCCCGTAGATAATGAGGTCATGTGATGACATCAGAACCTCTTACCTCTCTGGTCATATACTGTTATTCCCATAGATAATGAGGTCATGTGATGACATCAGAGCCTCTCACCTCCCGGTCATATCCCCTGTTATTCCCGTAGATAATGAGGTCATGTGATGACATCAGAGCCTCTCACCTCTCTGGTCATATCCCCTGTTATTCCCATAGATAATGAGGTCATGTGATGACATGAGAACCTCTCACCTCTTCGGTAATATCACCTGTTATTCCCTTAGATAATGAGGTCATGTGATGACATCAGAACCTCTCACCTCTCCGGTCATATCACCTGTTATTCCCATAGATAATGAGGTCATGTGATGACATCAGAGCCTCTCACCTCTCCGGTCATATCTCCAGTTATTCCCATAGATAATGATGTCATGTGATGACATCAGAGCCACTTACCTCTCCGATCATATCACCTGTTATTCCCATAGATAATGAGGTCATGTGATGACATCAGAACCTCTCACCTCTCCGGTCATATCCTCTGTTATTCCCGTAGATAATGAGATCATGTGATGACATCAGAGCCTCTCACCTCTCCGGTCATATCCCCTGTTATTCCCATAGATAATGAGGTCATGTGATGACATCAGAGCCTCTCACCTCTCCGGTCATATCACCTGTTATTCCCATAGATAATTAGGTCATGTGATGACATCAGAGCCTCTCACCTCTCCGGTCATATCCCCTGTTATTCCCATAGATAATGAGGTCATGTGATGACATCAGAACCTCTCACCTCTCCGGTCATATCACCTGTGATTCCCATAGATAATGAGGTCATGTGATGACACCAGAACCTCTCACCTCTCCGGTCATATCCCCTGTTATTCCCATAGATAATGATGTAATGTGATGACATCAGAGCCTCTCACCTCTATGGTCATATCACCTGTTATTCCCATAGATAATGATGTCATGTGATGACATCAGAGCCTCTCACCTCTGCGGTCACATCCCCTGTTATTCATATAGATAATGAGGTCATGTGATGACATCAGAACCTCTCACCTCTCCGGTCATATCCCCCGTTATTCCCATAGATAATGAGGTCATGTGATGACTTCAGAGCCTCTCACCTCTCCGGTCATATCCCCTGTTATTCCCATAGATAATGAGGTCATGTGATGACACCAGAAACTCTCACCTCTATGGTCATATCACCTGTTATTCCCATAGATAATGATGTCATGTGATGACATCAGAGCCTCTCACCTCTCCGGTCACATCCCCTGTTATTCATATAGATAATGAGGTCATGTGATGACATCAGAGCCTCTCACCTCTCCGGTCATATCCCCTGTTATTCCCATAGATAATGATGTAATGTGATGACATCAGAGCCTCTCACCTCTATGGTCATATCACCTGTTATTCCCATAGATAATGATGTCATGTGATGACATCAGAGCCTCTCACCTCTCCGGTCACATCCCCTGTTATTCATATAGATAATGAGGTCATGTGATGACATGAGAACCTCTCACCTCTCCGGTCATATCTCCTGTTATTCCCATAGATAATGAGGTCATGTGATGACATCAGAACCTCTCACCTCTCCGGTCATATCCCCCGTTATTCCCATAGATAATGAGGTCATGTGATGACATCAGAGCCTCTCACCTCTCCGGTCATATCCCCTGTTATTCCCATAGATAATGAGGTCATGTGATGACATCAGAGCCTCTCACCTCTCCGGTCATATCCTGTTATTCCCATAGATAATGATATCATGTGATGACATCAGAGCCTCTCACCTCTCCGGTCATATCCCTTGTTATTCGGATAGATAATGAGATCATGTGATGACATCAGAGCCTCTCACCTCTCCGGTCATATCCCCTGTAATTCCCGTAGATAATGAGATCATGTGATGACATCAGAGCCTCTCACCTCTCTGGTCATATCCCCTGTTATTCCCATAGATAATGAGGTCATGTGATGACATCAGAGCCTCTCACCTCTCCGGTCATATCACCTGTAATTCCCATAGATAATGAGGTCATGTGATGACACCAGAACCTCTCACCTCTCCGGTCATATCCCCTGTTATTCCCATAGATAATGATGTCATTTGATGACATCAGAGCCTCTCACGTCTCCGGTCATATCACCTGTTATTCCCATAGATAATGATGTCATTTGATGACATCAGAGCCTATCACCTCTCCGGCCATATCCCGTTATTCCCATAGATAATGATGTCATGTGATGACATCAGAGCCTCTCACCTCTCCGGTCATATCCCGTTATTCCCATAGATAATGAGGTCATGTGATGTCATCGGAGCCTCTCACCTCTCCGGTCATATCCCGTTATTCCCATAGATAATGAGGTCATGTGATGACATCAGAGCCTCTCACTTCTCCGGTCATATCCCCTGTTATTCGCATAGATAATGAGGTCATGTGATGACATCAGAGCCTCTCACTTCTCCGTTCATATCCCCTGTTATTCCCATAGATAAAGAGGTAATGTGATGACACCAGAACCTCTCACCTCTCCGGTCATATCCCGTTATTCCCATAGATAATGAAGTCATGTGATGACACCAGAACCTCTCACCTCTCCGGTCATATCACCTGTTATTCCCATAGAAAATGAGGTCATGTGATGACACCAGAACCTCTCACCTCTCCGGTCATATCCCCTGTTATTCCCATAGATAATGAGGTCATGTGATGACATCAGAGCCTCTCACCTCTCCGATCATATCCTGTTATTCCCATAGATAATGAGCTCATTTGATGACATCAGAGCCTCTCACCTCTCCGATCATATCCCGTTATTCCCATAGATAATGAGGTCATGTAATGACATCAGAGCCTCTCACCTCACCGGTCATATCACCTGTTATTCCCATAGATAATGAGGTCATGTGATGTCATCGGAGCCTTTCACCTCTCCGGTCATATCCTGTTATTCCAATAGATAATGAGGTCATGTGATGACACCAGAACCTCTCACCTCTCCGGTCATATCCCCTGTTATTCCCATAGATAATGAGGTCAGGTGATGACATCAGAGCCTCTCACCTCTCCATTCATATCCTGTTATTTCCATAAATAAAGAGGTCATGTGATGACACCAGAGACTCTCACCTCTCCGGTCATATCACCTTTTATTCCCATAGATAATGAGGTCATGTGACGACACCAGAACCTCTCACCTCTCCGGTC
The DNA here is from genome assembly GCF_032444005.1 of Ranitomeya imitator. Taxonomy (NCBI): domain Eukaryota; kingdom Metazoa; phylum Chordata; class Amphibia; order Anura; family Dendrobatidae; genus Ranitomeya; species Ranitomeya imitator. The sequence continues at coordinate 128,261 of NW_027193880.1, read as the reverse complement.
ATATCCCCTGTTATTCCCATAGATAACGAGGTCATGTGATGACATCAGAGCCTCTCACCTCTCCGGTCATATCTCCTGTTATTCCCATAGATAATGATGTCATGTGATGACATCAGAGCCTCTCACCTCTCCGGCCATATCCCGTTATTCCCATAGATAATGATGTCATGTGATGACATCAGAGCCTCTCACCTCTCCGGTCATATCCCGTTATTCCCATAGATAATGAGGTCATGTGATGTCATCGGAGCCTCTCACCTCTCCGGTCATATCCCGTTATTCCCATAGATAATGAGGTCATGTGATGACATCAGAGCCTCTCACCTCTCCGGCCATATCCCGTTATTCCCATAGATAATGATGTCATGTGATGACATCAGAGCCTCTCACCTCTCCGGTCATACCCCGTTATTCCCATAGATAATGAGGTCATGTGATGTCATCGGAGCCTCTCACCTCTCCGGTCATATCCCGTTATTCCCATAGATAATGAGGTCATGTGATGACATCAGAGCCTCTCACTTCTCCGGTCATATCCCCTGTTATTCGCATAGATAATGAGGTCATGTGATGACATCAGAGCCTCTCACTTCTCCGTTCATATCCCCTGTTATTCCCATAGATAAAGAGGTAATGTGATGACACCAGAACCTCTCACCTCTCCGGTCATATCCCGTTATTCCCATAGATAATGAAGTCATGTGATGACACCAGAACCTCTCACCTCTCCGGTCATATCACCTGTTATTCCCATAGAAAATGAGGTCATGTGATGACACCAGAACCTCTCACCTCTCCGGTCATATCCCCTGTTATTCCCATAGATAATGAGGTCATGTGATGACATCAGAGCCTCTCACCTCTCCGATCATATCCTGTTATTCCCATAGATAATGAGCTCATTTGATGACATCAGAGCCTCTCACCTCTCCGATCATATCCCGTTATTCCCATAGATAATGAGGTCATGTAATGACATCAGAGCCTCTCACCTCACCGGTCATATCACCTGTTATTCCCATAGATAATGAGGTCATGTGATGTCATCGGAGCCTTTCACCTCTCCGGTCATATCCTGTTATTCCAATAGATAATGAGGTCATGTGATGACACCAGAACCTCTCACCTCTCCGGTCATATCCCCTGTTATTCCCATAGATAATGAGGTCAAGTGATGACATCAGAGCCTCTCACCTCTCCATACATATCCTGTTATTTCCATAAATAAAGAGGTCATGTGATGACACCAGAGACTCTCACCTCTCCGGTCATATCACCTTTTATTCCCATAGATAATGAGGTCATGTGACGACACCAGAACCTCTCACCTCTCCGGTCATATCCCCTGTTATTCCCATAGATAACGAGGTCATGTGATGACATCAGAGCCTCTCACCTCTCCGGTCATATCTCCTGTTATTCCCATAGATAATGATGTCATGTGATGACTTCAGAGCCTCTCACCTCTCCGGTCATATCACCTGTTATTCCCATAGATAATGAGGTCATGTGATGACATCAGAGCCTCTCACCTCTCCGACCATATCACCTGTTATTCCCATAGATAATGAGGTCATGTGATGACATCAGAGCCTCTCACCTCTCCGGCCATATCCCGTTATTCCCATAGATAATGATGTCATGTGATGACATCAGAGCCTCTCACCTCTCCAGGTCATATCCCGTTATTCCCATAGATAATGAGGTCATGTGATGTCATCGGAGCCTCTCACCTCTCCGGTCATATCCCGTTATTCCCATAGATAATGAGGTCATGTGATGACATCAGAGCCTCTCACTTCTCCGGTCATATCCCCTGTTATTCCCATAGATAATGAGGTCATGTGATGACATCAGAGCCTCTCACTTCTCCGTTCATATCCCGTTATTCCCATAGATAAAGAGGTAATGTGATGACACCAGAACCTCTCACCTCTCCGGTCATATCCCGTTATTCCCATAGATAATGAAGTCATGTGATGACACCAGAACCTCTCTCCTCTCCGGTCATATCACCTGTTATTCCCATAGAAAATAAGGTCATGTGATGACACCAGAACCTCTCACCTCTCCGGTCATATCACCTGTTATTCCCATAGATAATGAGGTCATGTGATGACACCAGAACCTCTCACCTCTCCGGTCATATCACCTGTTATTCCCATAGATAATGAGGTCATGTGATGACATCAGAGCCTCTCACCTCTCCGATCATATCCCGTTATTCCCATAGATAATGAGGTCATGTGATGTCATCGGAGCCTTTCACCTCTCCGGTCATATCCTGTTATTCCAATAGATAATGAGCTCATGTGATGACATCAGAGCCTCTCACCTCTCCGATCATATCCTGTTATTCCAATAGATAATGATGTCATGTGATGACACCAGAACCTCTCACCTCTCCGGTCATATCCCCTGTTATTCCCATAGATAATGAGGTCAAGTGATGACATCAGAGCCTCTCACCTCTCCGGTCATATCCCGTTATTCCCATAGATAATGAGGTCATGTGATGACATCAGAACCTCTCACCTCTCCGGTCATATCCCCTGTTATTCGCATAGATGATGAGGTCATGTGATGACATCAGAGCCTCTCACCTCTCCATTCATATCCCGTTATTCCCATAAATAATGAGGTCATGTGATGACACCAGAGACTCTCACCTCTCCGGTCATATCCCCTGTTATTCGCATAGATGATGAGGTCATGTGATGACATCAGAGCCTCTCACCTCTCCATTCATATCCCTGTTATTCCCATAAATAATGAGGTCATGTGATGACACCAGAGACTCTCACCTCTCCGGTCATATCACCTGTTATTCCCATAGATAATGAGGTCATGTGATGACATCAGAGCCTCTCACCTCTCCGGTAAGATGGAAGATTATCTCCAGGGTGAGGTTTATTATCCTCTCCGCCATTTTGCCTCTGTCCTTATTCATCCCTGACACATTGATCAGGAAGATTCCCGCAGAGACGTTATCAGCAGAGGATCCTTTATTGTAGGAACCTGAATGGAGAAAAGATGAAATGATAAAAACAACATAAACTTCATAGTAAACAATATGGATAAACGTTTAACCTTCATTTTAACTCTACCATGATTTTTACCACACGGTGGCGCCACACTTGCCCTGCGGACAGCACTTGGGGATGCAGGCACCGTACTGTATCATTAGTGTGGCTGGGATTTGTGGTGCCACCCAGCAGGGATTCTGTGTCTTACTGCAGAGTCGGTGGGAACACATGATGCTTCTGGGCGCATGTCCAATCTCTTGGCTGATTGGAGAACTACAAGTTGCAGTGATTCCAAGCGAGGTAGTGGAGCGAAGCGGGGGCTGAATTTCTGCATTTTAACTGCTGGGGGCTGCAGATAAGCGCATAGTTAAACACAATATCATACTATAACATTAGATTGTGAGCCCCAATGGTGACAGCGATGATAATGTGTGCACACTGTAAAGCGCTGCGGAATATGTTGGCGCTATATAAAAATAAAGATGATTAAGAGCTTAGTTTGGCGTTTTCCTGCCTTTATCTGCACGGTTTGTCCCCATTAGTTTGTGCTCCATGGTCGATGCTCCCGCGTCTTGTGAGATGTCTCCAGGCCTTGAACAGCCGTTTCAAGGTGAATATATCTGCGCCCGATGTCAGCGAGTTACATGTTCGGAAGCTGAGATAGTGGATCTAAATCTGCAGCTGGAAACACTGAGGAGCATTGAAGATCTGGAGAGTTTAGAGCTCACTGAGCGGCGCTGGCTGAGGCCAGTGATATGGAGGAGGTGGGGAAGATCAACACCCAGAAGTACATAGCCGGGTGACGGTTACTGATATCAGGAATGCAGGCCCAGGATCACTACAGCGGCCCAGGAGTGGGATCACTACAGCCGGCCCAGGAGCGGGATCACTACAGCCGGCCCAGGAGCGAGATCACTACAGCCGGCCCAGGAGCGAGATCACTACAGCCGGCCCAGGAGCGAGATCACTACAGCGGCCCAGGAGCGGGATCACTACAGCCGGCCCAGGAGCGAGATCACTACAGCGGGCCCAGGAGCGGGATCACTACAGCCGGCCCAGGAGCGAGATCTGTTATGACCTGGTGGTCAGGACTATAATGGACCTGGTGGTTAAGAGCACACGGAATGACCTGATAGTTACTGATAATAAGGACAAGCTCTGGGACGTGGGAACTCTGCTGTCCGCAATCCCTAAACCTATCAAACACACTAGAAATAGCCGTGGATTGCGCCTAACGCTCCCTATGCAACTCGGCACAGCCTAAGAAACTAGCTAGCCCTGAAGATAGAAAAATAAAGCCTACCTTGCCTCAGAGAAATTCCCCAAAGGAAAAGGCAGCCCCCCACATATAATGACTGTGAGTAAAGATGAAAATACAAACACAGAGATGAAATAGATGTAGCAAAGTGAGGCCTGACTTACTGAACAGAGCGAGGATAGGAAAGGTTACTTTGCGGTCAGCACAAAAACCTACAAAAAGACCACGCAGATGGCGCAAAAAGACCCTCCGCACCGACTCACGGTGCGGAGGCGCTCCCTCTGCGTCCCAGAGCTTCCAGCAAGCAAGACAACAAATTAAATAGCAAGCTGGACAGAAAAATAGCAAACCAAAGAAATACAAGCTGGAACTTAGCTTCTGATGGGAAGACAGGTCACAAGAACGATCCAGGAGTGAACTAGACCAATACTGGAACATTGACAGGTGGCCTGGAGCAGAGATCTAAGTGGAGTTAAATAGAGCAGTGTTGTGAATTCTGTGGCAGAGTTCACTCCTGTGGTCACAAGTGGTACTTCGGCTGATTCTCTCTGGGAGCTTCCGTTTGTGGAGGAAAGTGGTACTGCAGCTTCTGAGTTTCCTCCCTGAGGTGATCTGGTGAGGTCGTTAGCTGCTTCTCTACTTAACTCCACCTGATGCTTTGATCCATGCTTCCTGTTTATGTTCCAGTGTTGGACTTGTGTTTCTCTGGATCATTCCTGTGGCCTGCTGCTCTGCATAGCTAAGTGCTTCTTTGCTATTTGTTGCTATTTTTTCTGTCCAGCTTGTCTATTTGTTTTGCTGGAAGCTCTGGGACGCAAGGGGTGTACCTCCGTGCCGTTAGTTCGGTACGGAGGGTCTTTTTGCCCCCTTTGCGTGGTTTTCTTTAGGGTTTTATGTAGACCGCAAAGTTATCTTTACTATCCTCGTTCTGTCTAGAATATCGGGCCTCACTTTGCTGAATCTATTTCATCCCTACGTTTGTCTTTTCATCTTACTCACAGTCATTATATGTGGGGGGCTGCCTTTTCCTTTGGGGTGTTTCTCTGAGGCAAGGTAGGCTGATTTTTCTATCTTCAGGCTAGTTAGTTTCTCAGGCTGTGCGAAGTTGCATAGGGAGCGTTAGGCGCAATCCACAGCTGCCTCTAGTTGTGTTTGGAGAGGATCAGGAATTGCGGTCTACAGAGTTCCCACGTCTCAGAGCTCGTTCTATTATTTTGGGTTATTGTCAGATCACTGTATGTGCTCTGATCGCTATGTACATTGTGTTACTGAATTGCCTATCATAACAGAGCAGCCAGCTAACGAATTAACCTCGTCACCTGTGAAACTCAGAAACACACACCAGAGGAAGTCCATGGACAGAACCAGCCGAAGTACCATTCATGACCACAGGAGGGAGCCCGACAACAGAATTCACAACAGTACCCCCCCCCCCCTTGAGGAGGGGTCACCGAACCCTCACCAGAGCCCCCAGGCCGACCAGGACGAGCCAAATGAAAGGCACAAACCAGATCGGCAGCATGAACATCAGAGGCAAAAACCCAGGAATTATCTTCCTGACCATAACCCTTCCACTTGACCAGGTACTGGAGTTTCCGTCTCGAAACACGAGAATCCAAAATCTTCTCCACCACATACTCCAAGTCCCCCTCAACCAACACTGGGGCAGGAGGATCAACGGATGGAACCACAGGCGCCACGTATCTCCGCAATAACGACCTATGGAACACATTATGGATGGCAAAAGAAGCAGGAAGGGCCAAACGAAATGGCACAGGATTGATAACCTCAGAAATCTTATACGGACCAATGAAACGAGGCTTAAACTTAGGAGAGGAAACCTTCAAAGGAACATAACGAGACGACAACCAAACCAAATCCCCAACACGAAGTCGGGGACCCACACAGCGCCGGCGGTTAGCGAAACGTTGAGCCTTCTCCTGGGACAATGTCAAATTGTCCAAAACATGAGTCCAAATCTGCTGCAACCTATCCACCACAGTATCTACACCAGGACAGTCTGAAGACTCAACCTGCCCTGAAGAGAAACGAGGATGGAAACCAGAATTGCAGAAAAACGGCGAAACCAAAGTAGCCGAGCTGGCCCGATTATTAAGGGCGAACTCAGCCAACGGCAAAAAGGACACCCAATCATCCTGATCAGCAGAAACAAAGCATCTCAGACATGTTTCCAAAGTTTGATTAGTTTGTTCGGTTTGGCCATTTGTCTGAGGATGGAAAGCCGAAGAAAAAGACAAATCAATGCCCATCCTAGCACAAAAGGATCGCCAAAACCTTGAAACAAACTGAGAACCTCTGTCAGAAACGATGTTCTCGGGGATACCATGTAAACGAACCACATGCTGGAAAAATAATGGCACCAAATCAGAGGAGGAAGGCAATTTAGACAAAGGTACCAAATGGACCATCTTAGAAAAGCGATCACAAACCACCCAAATGACCGACATCTTTTGAGAGACGGGGAGATCCGAAATAAAATCCATAGAAATATGCGTCCAGGGCCTCTTCGGGACCGGCAAGGGCAAAAGCAACCCACTGGCACGAGAACAGCAGGGCTTAGCCCGAGCACAAGTCCCACAGGACTGCACAAAAGAACGCACATCCCGCGACAAAGACGGCCACCAGAAGGATCTAGCCACCAAATCTCTGGTACCAAAGATTCCAGGATGCCCAGCCAACACTGAACAATGAATCTCAGAGATAACTCTACTAGTCCATCTATCAGGGACAAACAGTTTCTCCGCTGGGCAACGGTCAGGTCTATCAGCCTGAAATTTTTGCAGCACCCGCCGCAAATCAGGGGAGATGGCAGACAAAATAACCCCCTCTTTGAGAATACCCGCCGGCTCAGGAACACCCGGAGAGTCAGGCACAAAACTCCTTGACAGGGCATCAGCCTTCACATTCTTAGAGCCCGGAAGGTACGAAACCACAAAATCAAAACGGGAGAAAAATAACGACCATCGAGCCTGTCTCGGATTCAACCGTTTGGCAGACTCAAGATAAGTCAAATTCTTGTGATCTGTCAAGACCACCATGTGATGCTTGGCTCCTTCCAGCCAATGACGCCACTCCTCGAATGCCCACTTCATGGCCAACAATTCACGATTACCAACATCATAGTTACGCTCAGCAGGTGAAAACTTTCTAGAAAAGAAAGCACATGGCTTCATAACCGAGCCATCAGAACTTCTTTGCGACAAAACAGCCCCTGCTCCAATCTCAGAAGCATCAACCTCAACCTGAAACGGAAGCGAAACATCTGGCTGGCACAACACAGGGGCAGAAGAAAAACGACGCTTCAACTCCTGGAAAGCCTCTACAGCCGCAGAAGACCAATTGACCACATCAGCACCCTTCTTGGTCAAACCAGTCAACGGTTTAGCAACAGTAGAAAAATTAGCGATGAAGCGCCGATAAAAATTAGCAAAGCCCAGGAACTTTTGCAGGCTCTTCACAGATGTAGGCTGAGTCCAATCGTAAATGGCCTGGACTTTAACAGGGTCCATCTCGATAGTAGAAGGGGAAAAAATGAACCCCAAAAATGAAACCTTCTGAACTCCAAAGAGACACTTTGACCCCTTCACAAACAAGGAATTCGCACGAAGGACCTGGAACACCATTCTGACCTGCTTCACATGAGACTCCCAATCATCCGAAAAGACCAAAATATCATCCAAATACACAATCAGGAATTTATCCAGGTACTCTCGGAAGATGTCATGCATAAAGGACTGAAATACTGATGGAGCATTGGAAAGCCCGAATGGCATAACCAGGTACTCAAAATGGCCCTCGGGCATATTAAATGCCGTTTTCCATTCATCGCCTTGTTTAATACGCACAAGATTATACGCCCCTCGAAGATCTATCTTGGTGAACCAACTAGCCCCTTTAATACGAGCAAACAAATCAGACAGCAACGGCAAAGGATACTGAAATTTGACTGTAATTTTATTAAGAAGGCGGTAATCAATACAAGGTCTCAAAGAACCATCCTTCTTGGCCACAAAAAAGAACCCTGGTCCTAACGGTGATGACGACGGGCGAATATGGCCTTTCTTCAAGGATTCCTTTATATAACTCCGCATAGCGGCGTGTTCTGGCACAGATAAATTGAACAATCGGCCCTTAGGAAACTTACTACCAGGAATCAAATTAATTGCACAATCGCAATCCCTATAAGGAGGTAGGGCACTGGCTTTGGGCTCATCAAATACATCCCGATAATCCGACAAAAACTCTGGAACTTCAGAAGGAGTGGAAGACGAAATAGACAAAAATGGAACATCACTATGTACCCCCTGGCAACCCCAGCTGGACACAGACATAGATTTCCAGTCCAATACTGGATTATGAACCTGTAGCCATGGCAACCCCAAAACGACCACATCATGCAGATTATGCAACACCAGAAAGCGGATATCCTCCTGATGTGCAGGAGCCATGCACATGGTCAATTGGGTCCAATACTGAGGCTTATTCTTGGCCAAAGGCATAGCATCAATTCCTCTCAATGGAATAGGATACTGCAAGGGCTCCAAGAAAAAACCACAGCGCCTAGCATACTCCAAGTCCATCAAATTCAGGGCAGCGCCTGAATCCACAAATGCCATAACAGAATAGGATGACAAAGAGCAAATCAGAGTAACAGAGAATAGAAATTTAGACTGTACCGTACCAATGGTGGCAGACCTAGCGAACCGCTTAGTGCGCTTAGGACAATCGGAGATAGCATGAGTGGAATCACCACAGTAAAAACATAGCCCATTCCGACGTCTGTGTTCTTGCCGTTCAGCTCTGGTCAAAGTCCTATCACATTGCATAGGCTCAGGCCCATGCTCAGATAGTACCGCCAAATGGTGCACAGCTTTACGCTCACGCAAGCGTCGATCGATCTGAATGGCCAAGGACATAGACTCATTCAGACCAGCAGGCATGGGAAACCCCACCATGACATCCTTAAGGGCTTCAGAGAGACCCTGACACAGAGCCAGCAAGATTTTCTCTGCCTGATCCACTGAATTAGGTTTGTCATAAAGCAATCCAAGCGCCAGGAAAAACGCATCAACATCACGCAATGCCGGATCTCCTGGCGCAAGGGAAAATGCCCAGTCTTGAGGGTCACCACGTAACAAAGAAATAATGATCTTTACTTGTTGAACAGGGTCACCTGAGGAGCGAGGTTTCAAGGCAAGAAACAATTTACAATTATTTTTGAAATTCAAGAACTTAGATCTATCACCAAAAAAAAAAATCAGGAATTGGAATCCTAGGCTCTGACATCGGATTCTGAACCACAAAATCTTGAATGGTTTGTATCCTTGTAGTGAGATTATCAATCCAAGAGGACAGACCTTGAATGTCCATGTTTACACCAGTGTCCTGAACCACCCAGAGGTAAAGGGGAAAATAGAGACAAAACACATTGCAAAGAAAAAAAAATGGTCTCAGAACTTCTCTTTTCCCTCTATTGAGATGCATTAGTACTTTGGGCCACCTGTACTGTTATGACCTGGTGGTCAGGACTATAATGGACCTGGTTGTTAAGAGCACATGGAATGACCTGATAGTTACTGATAATAAGGACAAGCTCTGGGACGTGGGAACTCTGCTGACCGCAATCCCTAAACCTATCAAACACACTAGAAATAGCCGTGGATTGCGCCTAACGCTCCCTATGCAACTCGGCACAGCCTAAGAAACTAGCTAGCCCTGAAGATAGAAAAATAAAGCCTACCTTGCCTCAGAGAAATTCCCCAAAGGAAAAGGCAGCCCCCCACATATAATGACTGTGAGTAAAGATGAAAATACAAACACAGAGATGAAATAGATTTAGCAAAGTGAGGCCCGACTTACTGAATAGACCGAGGATAGGAAAGGTTACTTTGCGGTCAGCACAAAAACCTACAAAAAGACCACGCAGAGGGCGCAAAAAGACCCTCTGCACCGGCTCATGGTGCGGAGGCGCTCCCTCTGCGTCCCAGAGCTTCCAGCAAGCAAGACAACAAATTAAATAGCAAGCTGGACAGAAAAATAGCAAACCAAAGAAATACAAGCTGGAACTTAGCTTCTGATGGGAAGACAGGTCACAAGAACGATCCAGGAGTGAACTAGACCAATACTGGAACATTGACAGGTGGCCTGGAGCAGAGATCTAAGTGGAGTTAAATAGAGCAGCCAGCTAACGAATTAACCTCGTCACCTGTGAAACTCAGAAATACCCACCAGAGGAAGTCCATGGACAGAACCAGCCGAAGTACCATTCATGACCACAGGAGGGAGCCCGACAACAGAATTCACAACAGAGATCACTACAGCCGGCCTAGGAGCGGGATCACTACAGCCGACCCAGGAGCGGGATCACTACAGCCGGCCCAGGAGCGGGATCACTACAGCCGGCCCAGGAGTGGGATCACTACAGCCGGCCCAGGAGCGAGATCACTACAGCCGGCCCAGGAGCGAGATCACTACAGCGGGCCCAGGATCACTACAGCGGCCCAGGAGCGAGATCACTACAGCCGGCCCAGGAGGAGGATCACTACAGCGGCCCAGGATCACTACAGCCGGCCCAGGAGCAGGATCACTACAGCCGGCCCAGGAGTGAGATCACTACAGCCGGCCCAGGAGCGGGATCACTACAGCCGGCCCAGGAGTGAGATCACTACAGCCAGCCCAGGAGCGGGATCACTACAGCGGCCCAGGAGTGAGATCACTACAGCCGACCCAGGAGCGGGATCACTACAGCCGGCCCACGAGCGAGATCACTACAGCCGGCCCAGGAGCAGGATCACTACAGCGGCCCAGGAGCGGGATCACTACAGCGGGCCCAGGAGTAGGATCACTACAGCGGCCCAGGAGTGAGATCACTACAGCCGGCCCAGGAGCAAGATCACTACAGCCGGCCCAGAAGCGAGATCACTACAGCGGGCCCAGGATCACTACAGCGGCCCAGGAGCGAGATCACTACAGCCAGCCCAGGAGCAGGATCACTACACTTGTTGTGAATTCTGTTATCGAACTCCCTCCTGTGGTCATGAATGGTACTTCGGCGAGTTCTGTCCATGGACTCCCTCTGGTGGCTGTGAGTGGAGCTGCTGCTTCTGAGGTTCCTTCCACAGGTGACTTAGGTTATTCTTTGGCTGGCTGCTCTATTTAACTCCACTCATATCGTTACTCCATGCCAGCTGTCAATGTTCTTGTACTGGTTCAGTTCGCTCCTGGATCTTTCTGGTGACCTGTCTACTCCAGCAGAAGCTAAGTCCCTGCTAGTTAATTATTTGCTTATTGTTTTCTTGTCCAGCTTGCTATCATGATTTTGCCTTGCTAGCTGGAAGCTCTGGGATGCAGAGTGGCACCTCCGCACCGTGAGTCGGTGCGGAGGTCTTTTTGCACACTCTGCGTGGTCTTTTGTAGTTTTTTGTGCTGACCGCAAAGTTACCTTTCCTATCCTCTGTCTGTTTAGTAAGTCTGGCCTCCCTTTGCTGAAACCTATTTCATTTCTGTGTTTGTGACTTTCATCTTTACTCACAGTCAATATATGTGGGGGGCTGCCTTTTCCTTTGGGGAATTTCTCTGAGGCAAGGTAGGCTTTATTTTCTATCTTTAGGGCTAGTTAGCTCTTAGGCTGTGAAGAGGCGTCTAGGCAGAGTTAGGTAGCTCCACGGCTATTTTTAGTGTGTGTGATAGGATTAGGGATTGCGGTCAGCAGAGCTCCCACTTCCCAGAGCTTGTCCTGTGTTAGTTTAACCATCAGGTCGTTCCGGGTGCTCCTAACCACCAGGTCCATAACAGTACTTATGGCCCAAAGTGTTGATGCATCTCAATAGAGGGATAAGAGAAGTTCTGAGACCATTTTTTTTTTCTCTGCAGTGTGTTTTGTCTTTCTTTTCCCCTTAACCTCTGGGTGGTTCAGGACACAGGTGTAGATATGGACATTCAAGGTCTGTCCTCTTGTGTGGATCATCTCACTGCAAGGGTACAAAACATTCAAGATGTTGTGGTTCAGAATCCGATGTCAGAGCCTAGGATTCCAATTACTGATTTGTTTTCTGGGGATAGATCTAAGTTCCTGAATTTCAAGAATAATTGTAAACCGTTTCTTGCTTTGAAACCCCGCTTTTCTGGTGACCCCGTTCAACAAGTAAAAATCATTATTTCTTTGTTACGTGACGACCCTCAAGACTGGGCATTTTCCCTTGCACCAGGAGATCCTGCATTGCGTGATGTAGATGCGATTTTTCTGGCGCTTGGATTGCTTTATGATGAACCAAATTCAGTGGATCAGGCAGAGAAAATCTTGCTAGCTTTGTGTCAGGGTCAGGATGAAGCGGAGGTATATTGTCAGAAGTTTAGAAAGTTGTCTGTGCTTACTCAGTGGAATGAGTGTGCCCTGGCGGTAATTTTTAGAAAGGGTCTTTCTGAAGCCCTTAAGGATGTCATGGTGGGATTTCCCATGCCTGCTGGTCTGAATGAGTCTATGTCCTTGGCCATTCAGATCGATCGGCGCTTGCGTGAGCGCAAAGCTGTGCACCATTTGGCGGTATTCTCTGAGCATAGGCCTGAGCCTATGCAATGTGATAGGACTTTGACCAGAGATGAACGGCAAGAACACAGACGTCGGAATGGGCTGTGTTTTTACTGTGGTGATTCAACTCATGCTATCTCCGATTGTCCTAAGCGCACTAAGCGGTTCGCTAGGTCTGTCACCATTGGTACGGTACAGTCTAAATTTCTTTTGTCCGTTACTCTGATTTGCTCTTTGTCATCCTATTCTGTTATGGCATTTGTGGATTCAGGCGCTGCCCTGAGGCTGGTTTCACACTTGCGTTTCAAAACGCAGCATTTTAAACGCAAACGCATTTGGTGCAAAAACGCGTTTAAACGCGTCTTTTCCTGCGTTTGCGTTTTTGAAACGCATGATGAGAAGTGTGTGACAGCTGCCAATCATCAAAATCAACTAGAAAAGCCACCATAAACATAAATACTTAGGGTTAGGATCCCTAGTAACCCTAGGGATCCTAACCCTAACCCAAACTCTAATCCTAGGGATCCTAACCCTAACACAAACCCTAACAATAGGGATCCTTACCCTAACCCTAACACAAACCCTAACCCTAGGGATCCTAACCCTAACCCTAACACAAACCCTAACCCTAGGGATCCTAACCCTAACCCAAACTCTAACCCTAACCATAACACAAACCCTAACCCTAGGGATCCAAACCCTAACCCTAGGGATCCTAACCCTAACACAAACTCTAACCCTAACCCTAACACAAACCCTAACCCTAGGGATCCTAACCCTAACACAAACCCTAGAGATCCTAACCCTAACTCTAACACAAACCCTAACCCTAGGGATCCTAACCCTAACCCTAACACAAACCCTAGAGATCCTAACCCTAACTCTAACACAAACCCTAACCCTAGGGATCCTAACCCTAACACAAACTCTAACCCTAACCCTAACACAAACCCTAACCCTAGGGATTCTAACCCTAACACAAACCCTAACCCTAGGGATCCTAACCCTAACACAAACCCTAACCCTAGGGATCCTAACCCTAACCCAAACTCTAACCCTAACCATAACACAAACCCTAACCCTAGGGATCCAAACCCTAACCCTAGGGATCCTAACCCTAACACAAACTCTAACCCTAACCCTAACACAAACCCTAACCCTAGGGATCCTAACCCTAACACAAACCCTAGAGATCCTAACCCTAACTCTAACACAAACCCTAACCCTAGGGATCCTAACCCTAACCCTAACCCAAACTCTAACCCTAGGGATCCTAACCCTAACCCTAGGGATCCTAACCCTAACACAAACTCTAACCCTAACCCTAACACAAACCCTAACCCTAGGGATCATAACCCTAACACAAACCCTAGAGATCCTAACCCTAACTCTAACACAAACCCTAACCCTAGGGATCCTAACCCTAACACAATCTAGAGATCCTAACCCTAACTCTAACACAAACCCTAACCCTAGGGATCCTAACCCTAACCCTAATACAAACCCTAGAGATCCTAACCCTAACTCTAACACAAACCCTAACCCTAGGGATCCTAACCCTAACCCTAACACAAACTCTAACCCTAACCCTAACACAAACCCTAACCCTAGGGATTCTAACCCTAACACAAACCCTAACCCTAGAGATCCTAACTCTAACCCTAACACAAACCCTAACCCTAGGGATCCTAACCCTAACACAAACTCTAACCATAACCCTAACACAAACCCTAACCCTAGGGATCCTAACCCTAACCCTAACACAAACCCTAACCCTAGGGATCCTAACCCTAACCCAAACCCTAACCCTAGGGATCCTAACACTAACCCTAACACAAACTCTAACCCTAACACAAACCCTAACCCAAACTCTAACCCTAACCCTAGGGATCCTAAACCTAACACAAACCCTAACCCGAACCCTAGGGTTCCTAACCCTAACACAAACCCTAACCCTAGAGATCCTAACCCTAACACAAACTCTAACCATAACCCTAACCCTAACACAAACCCTAACCCTAGAGATCCTAACCCTAACCCTAACACAAACTCTAACCCTAACCCCAACACAAACCCTAACCCTAGGGATCCTAACTCTAACCCTAACACAAACTCCAACCCTAACACAAACCCTAACCCTAGGGATCCTAACCCTAACCCTAACACAAACCCTAACCCTAACACAAACTCTAACCCTAACCCTAAAACACAGACTCTAACCCTAGGGATCCTAACCCTAACACAAACACTAACTCTAACCGTAACCCTAACCCTAAGGGATCCTAACCCTAACGATCCTAACCCTAACACAAACCCTAGAGATCCTAACCCTAACACAAACCCTAACCCTAGGGATCCTAACCCTAACCCTAGCACAAACTCTAACCCTAACACAAACCCTAACCCTAGGGATCCTAACCCTAACCCTAACACAAACCCTAACCCTAGGGATCCTAACCCTAACACAAACCCTAACCCTAGAGATCCTAACCCTAACACAAACCCTAACCCTAGGGATCCTAACACTAACCCTAACACAAACTCTAACCCTAACACAAACCCTAACCCTAACCCAAACTCTAACCCTAACCCTAGGGATCCTAACCGTAACACAAACCCTAACCCTAGAGATCCTAACCCTAACACAAACTCTAACCCTAACACTAAAACAAACCTTAACCCTAGGGATCCTAACCCTAACACAAACTCTAACCCTAACACAAACCCTAACCCTAACCCTAGGGATCCTAACACTAACACAAACTCTAACCCTAACCCTAACACAAACCCTAACCCTAACCCTAGGGATCCTAAACCTAACACAAACCCTAACCCGAACCCTAGGGATCCTAACCCTAACACAAACCCTAACCCTAGAGATCCTAACCCTAACACAAACTCTAACCCTAACCCTAACACAAACCCTAACCCTAGAGATCCTAACCCTAACCCTAACACAAACTCTAACCTTAACCCTAACACAAACCCTAACCCTAGGGATCCTAACCCTAACACAAACTCTAACCCTAACCCTAACACAAACCCTATCCCTAACCCTAGGGATCCTAACCCTAACACAAACTCTAACCCTAACCCTAACACAAACCCTAACCCTAACCCTAGGGATCCTAACCCTAACCCTAACACAAACCCTAAAACAGACTCTAACCCTAGGGATCCTAACCCTAACACAAACCCTAACTCTAACCGTAACCCTAACCCTAAGGGATCCTAACCCTAACCCTGAGGGTTAGGGTTAGGATCCCTAGGGTTAGGGTTAGGATCCCTAGGGTTAGGGTTAAGGCTAGGGTTAGGGTTTGTGTTAGGGTTTGTGTTAGGGTTTGTGTTAGGGTTTGTGTTTTAGGGTTAGGGTTTGTGTTAGGGTTAGGATCCCTAGGGTTAAGGTTAGGGTTAGTGTCATGAAATGGTAATTCAGAACCACAATGGATGTTGAAGTTCAGAGCACAAATAGTGACCTGACAATAACCAAAAACATAGGACGAGCTCTGAGACGTGGGAACTCTGCTGACCGCAATCCCTATACTATCGTACCACAACTAAAGGCGGCCGTGGATTGCGCCTAACGCTACCTATGCAACTCGGCACAGCCTGAGAAACTAGCTAGGTCTAAGAGGAAAACAAGCCTAACTTGCCTCAAAGAAATTCCCCACAGGAAAAGGCAGCCCCCACATATAATGACTGTGAGTGAGATGAAATAACAAACGTAGAGATGAAACAGATTTAGCAAAGTGAGGCCCGACTTTCTGAATAGACCGAAGATAGAAAAGGTAACTTTGCGGTCAACACAAAACCCTACTAACAACCACGCAGAGGGGGCAAAAAGACCCTCCGTACCGAACTAACGGCACGGAGGTACACCCTCTGCGTCTCAGAGCTTCCAGCAAGCAACAAAAACAAAAGAGCACGCTGGACAGAAAAAACAGCAAACCAAAAAAATAACACAGCACAACTTAGCTTATGCAGAGCAGCAGGCCACAGGAACGATCCAGGAGGAAGCTACACCCACACTAGAACATTGACAAGAGGCCAGGATCAAAGCACCAGGTGGAGCTAAATAGGAAACGTCTAACGACATCACCACATCACCTGAGGAAGGAGTCTCAGAAGCCGCAGTACCACTACCTTCCACCAACGGAAGCTCACAGAGAGAACCAGCCGAAATACCACTTGTGGCCACAGGAGGAAGCTCTGCCACAGAATTCACAACAGTACCCCCCCCCCTTGAGGAGGGGTCACCGAACACAAACCCTAACCCTAACCCTAGGGATCCTAACCCTAACACAAACCCTAGCCCTAACCCTAACCCTAGGGATCCTAACACTAACCCTAACCCTAAAACACAAACTCTAACACAAACTCTAACAAACTGTAACACAAACTCTAACCTGTTGTGAATTCTGTGGCAGAGCTTCCTCCTGTGGCCACAAGTGGTATTTCGGCTGGTTCTCTCTGTGAGCTTCCGTTGGTGGAAGGTAGTGGTACTGCGGCTTCTGAGCCTCCTTCCTCAGGTGATGTGGTGATGTCGTTAGACGTTTCCTATTTAGCTCCACCTGGTGCTTTGATCCTAGCCTCTTGTCAATTTTCTAGTGTGGGTCTAGCTTCCTCCTGGATCGTTCCTGTGGCCTGCTGCTCTGCATAAGCTAAGTTGTGCTGTGTTATTTTTTGGTTTGCTGTTTTTTCTGTCCAGCGTGCTCTTTTGTTTTTGTTGCTTGCTGGAAGCTCTGAGACGCAGAGGGTGTACCTCCATGCCGTTAGTTCGGTACGGAGGGACTTTTTGCCCCCTCTGCGTGGTTGTTAGTAGGGTTTTGTGTTGACCGCAAAGTTACCTTTTCTATCTTCGGTCTATTCAGAAAGTCGGGCCTCACTTTGCTAAATCTGTTTCATCTCTACGTTTGTCATTTCATCTCACTCACAGTCATTATATGTGGGGGCTGCCTTTTCCTGTGGGGAATTTCTTTGAGGCAAGTTAGGCTTGTTTTCCTCTTAGGCCTAGCTAGTTTCTCAGGCTATGCCGAGTTGCATAGGTAGCGTTAGGCGCAATCCACGGCCGCCTTTAGTTGTGGTACGATAGTATAGGGATTGCGGTCAGCAGAGTTCCCACGTCTCAGAGCTCGTCCTATGTTTTTGGTTATTGTCAGGTCACTATTTGTGCTCTGAACTTCAACATCCATTGTGGTTCTGAATTACCATTTCATGACAGTACAAGAGGCCAATCTACTAATGATTCTCAATAGAGGGAAAAAAGAAGTTCTGAGACCATTTTTTTTTTCTCTGCTCTGTGTTCAGTCTTTTTTTTTCCCCTAGACATTTGGGTGGTTCAGGACACAGCTGTTGCAATGGACATTAAAGGTCTGTCTTCATGTGTAGATCAGCTCACGGCAAGGGTACAAGGTATTCAAGACTTTGTGGTTCAGAATTCTATGTTAGAACCGAGAATTCCTATTCCTGATTTGTTTTTTGGAGATAGAAATAAATTTCTGAGTTTCAAAAATAATTGTAAACTTTTTCTGGCTTTGAAACCTCATTCTTCTGGTGATCCTGTTCAACAAGTTAGGATCATTATTTCTTTTTTGCGGGGCGATCCTCAGGACTGGGCATTTTCCCTTGCGCCAGGAGATCCTGCATTAAGTAATATCGATGCATTTTTCCTGGCGCTCGGATTGCTGTATGATGAGCCTAATTCTGTGGATCAGGCAGAGAAGAATTTGCTGGCTCTGTGCCAGGGTCAGGATGAAATAGAAGTATTTTGTCAGAAATTTAGAAAGTGGTCCGTACTCACTCAATGGAATGAAGGTGCGCTTGCAGCGATTTTCAGGAAGGGTCTCTCTGAAGCCCTTAAGGATGTCATGGTGGGATTTCCCATGCCTGCTGGTCTGAATGAGTCTATGTCTTTGGCTATTCAGATCGGTCGACGCTTGCGCGAGCGTAAATCTGTGCACCATTTGGCGGTATTACCTGAGCTTAAACCTGAGCCTATGCAGTGCGATAGGACTTTGACTAGAGTGGAACGGCAAGAACACAGACGTCAGAATGGGCTGTGTTTCTACTGTGGTGATTCCACTCATGCTATCACTGATTGTCCTAAACGCACTAGGCGGTTCGCTAGGTCTGCCACCATTGGTATGGTACAGTCAAAATTTCTTCTGTCTGTTACCTTGATCTGCTCTTTGTCATCATATTCTGTCATGTCATTTGTGGACTCAGGCGCTGCCCTGAATTTGATGGACTTGGAGTATGCTAGACGTTGTGGGTTTGTCTTGGAGCCCTTGCAGTGTCCTATTCCAATGAGAGGAATTGATGCTACGCCTTTGGCCAAGAATAAGCCTCAGTACTGGACCCAGTTGACCATGTGCATGGCTCCTGCACATCAGGAGGTTATTCGCTTCCTGGTGCTGCATAATCTGCATGATGTGGTCGTGTTGGGGTTGCCATGGCTACAAGTCCATAATCCTGTTTTGGATTGGAAATCCATGTCTGTGTCCAGCTGGGGTTGTCAGGGGATACATGGTGATGTCCCATTTCTGAATATTTCATCATCCACCCCTTCTGAGGTTCCTGAGTTCTTGTCTGATTACCGGGATGTATTTGAAGAGCCCAAGTCCGATGCCCTACATCCGCATAGGGATTGTGATTGTGCTATCGATTTGATTCCTGGTAGTAAATTCCCAAAGGTCGACTGTTTAATTTATCTGTGCCTGAGCACGCCGCTATGCGGAGTTATGTGAAGGAGTCTTTGGAGAAGGGGCATATTCGCCCGTCATCGTCGCCATTGGGAGCAGGGTTCTTTTTTGTAGCCAAGAAGGATGGTTCACTAAGACCTTGTATAGATATCGCCTTCTCAATAACATCACGGTTAAATTTCAGTACCCCTTGCCATTGTTATCTGATTTATTTGCTCGGATTAAGGGGGCTAGTTGGTTTACCAAGATAGATCTCCGTGGTGCGTATAATCTTGTGCGTATTAAGCGAGGCGATGAATGGAAAACTGCATTTAATACGCCCGAGGGTCATTTTGAGTACCTAGTCATGCCATTCGGACTTGCCAATGCTCCATCAGTGTTTCAGTCCTTTATGCATGACATCTTCCGAGAGTACCTGGATAAATTCCTGATTGTATACTTGGATGATATTTTGGTCTTCTCGGATGATTGGGAGTCTCATGTGAAGCAGGTCAGAATGGTGTTCCAGGTCCTGCGTGCTAATTCTTTGTTTGTGAAGGGATCAAAGTGTCTCTTCGGTGTCCAGAAGGTCTCATTTTTGGGGTTCATTTTTTCCCCTTCTACTATCGAGATGGACCCTGTTAAAGTCCAGGCCATCCATGATTGGACTCAGCCGACATCTCTGAAGAGTCTGCAAAAGTTCCTGGGCTTTGCTAATTTTTATCGTCGCTTCATCTGCAACTTTTCTAGTATTGCTAAACCATTGACCGATTTGACCAAGAAGGGTGCTGATGTGGTCAATTGGCCTTCTGCTGCCGTGGAAGCTTTTCAAGAGTTGAAGCGTCGTTTTTCTTCTGCCCCTGTGTTGTGTCAGCCAGATGTCTCGCTTCTGTTCCAGGTCGAGGTTGATGCTTCTGAAATTGGAGCGGGGGCTGTTTTGTCGCAGAGAAGTTCTGATTGCTCGGTGATGAAACCATGCGCCTTCTTTTCCAGGAAGTTTTCGCCTGCTGAGCGAAATTATGATGTTGGCAATCGAGAGTTGCTGGCCATGAAGTGGGCATTCGAGGAGTGGCGTCATTGGCTTGAAGGAGCTAAGCATCGCGTGGTGGTCTTGACTGATCACAAGAATCTGACTTATCTCGAGTCTGCCAAACGATTGAATCCTAGACAGGCTCGTTGGTCGTTGTTTTTCTCTCGTTTTAACTTTGTGGTTTCATACCTTCCGGGCTCTAAAAATGTGAAGGCGGATGCCCTGTCTAGGAGTTTTGTGCCCGACTCTCCGGGTTTATCTGAGCCGGCGGGTATTCTCAAAGAGGGAGTAATTTTGTCTGCCATCTCCCCTGATTTGCGGCGGGTGCTGCAAAAATTTCAGGCTAATAAACCTGATCGTTGCCCAGCAGAGAAACTGTTTGTCCCTGATAGGTGGACGAATAAAGTTATCTCTGAGGTTCATTGTTCGGTGTTGGCTGGTCATCCTGGAATCTTTGGTACCAGAGATTTAGTGGCTAGATCCTTTTGGTGGCCGTCTCTGTCGCGGGATGTGCGTTCTTTTGTGCAGTCCTGTGGGATTTGTGCTCGGGCTAAGCCCTGCTGTTCTCGTGCCAGTGGGTTGCTTTTGCCCTTGCCGGTCCCGAAGAGGCCTTGGACACATATCTCTATGGATTTTATTTCGGATCTCCCCGTCTCTCAAAAAATGTTGGTCATTTGGGTGGTTTGTGATCGCTTCTCTAAGATGATCCATTTGGTATCCTTGTCTAAATTACCTTCCTCCTCTGATTTGGTGCCATTGTTCTTCCAGCATGTGGTTCGTTTACATGGCATTCCAGAGAACATCGTTTCTGACAGAGGTTCCCAGTTTTTTTCGAGGTTTTGGCGAGCCTTTTGTGCTAGGATGGGCATTGATTTGTCTTTTTCCTCGGCTTTCCATCCGCAGACAAATGGCCAGACCAAACGAACCAATCAATCAGACCTTGGAAACATATCTGAGATGCTTTGTTTCTGCTGATCAGGATGATTGGGTGTCCTTCTTGCCTTTGGCTGAGTTCGCCCTTAATAATCGGGCAAGCTCGGCTACCTTGGTTTCGCCGTTTTTCTGCAATTCTGGGTTCCATCCTCGTTTCTCTTCAGGGCAGGTTGAGTCTTCGGACTGTCCTGGTGTGGATACTGTGGTGGACAGGTTACAGCATATTTGGACTCATGTAGTGGACAATTTGACCTTGTCCCAGGAGAAGGCTCAACGTTTTGCTAATCGCAGACGCTGTGTGGGTCCCCGACTTCGTGTTGGGGATTTGGTTTGGTTGTCATCTCGTCATATTCCTATGAAGGTTTCCTCTCCTAAGTTTAAGCCTCGTTTCATTGGTCCGTATAGGATTTCTGAGGTTCTTAATCCTGTGTCTTTTCGTTTGACCCTTCCAGATTCTTTTTCCATCCATAACGTATTCCATAGGTCATTGTTGCGGAGATACGTGGCACCTATGGTTCCATCTGTTGATCCTCCTGCCCCGGTTTTGGTGGAGGGGGAGTTGGAGTATATTGTGGAGAAGATTTTGGATTCTCGTGTTTCGAGACGAAAACTCCAGTATCTGGTTAAGTGGAAGGGTTATGGTCAGGAAGATAATTCCTGGGTCTTTGCCTCTGATGTCCATGCTGCCGATCTTGTTCGTGCCTTTCATATGGCTCATCCTGGTCGGCCTGGGGGCTCTGGTGAGGGTTCGGTGACCCCTCCTCAAGGGGGGTGTACTGTTGTGAATTCTGTGGCAGAGCTCCCTCCTGTGGTCACAAATGGTACTTCGGCTGATTCTGTCTATGAGCTTCCGTTGGTGGATGTCAGTGGTACTGCGGCTTCTGAGTTTCCTTCCTCAGGTGTGTGGTGAAGTCGTTAGGTGCTGCTCTATTTAACTCCACCTAGTGCTTTGCTCCTGGCCTCCAGTCAATGTTCTAGTATTGGTCCTTGCTTCCTCCTGGATCGTTCCTGTGGCCTGTCTGCTCTGTATAAGCTAAGTTTTGCTTGTGTTATTTTTGTTTGCTATTTTTTCTGTCCAGCTTGCATTATTGGTTTTTCTTGCTTGCTGGAAGCTCTGGGACGCAGAGGGAGCACCTCCATACCGTTAGTCGGTGCAGAGGGTCTTTTTGCCCCTCTGCGTGGTTGTTTGTAGGGTTTTGTGTTGACCGCAAAGCAATCTTTCCTATCCTCGGTCTGTTCAGTAAGTCGGGCCTCACTTTGCTAAATCTATTTCATCTCTGCGTTTGTATTTTCATCTCAACTCACAGTCATTATATGTGGGGGGCTGCCTTTTCCTTTGGGGTATCTCTCTGAGGCAAGATAGGCTTATTTTTCTATCTTCAGGGCTAGCTAGTTTCTCAGGCTGTGCTCGAGGCGCATAGGTCTGGTCAGGAGCGCTCCACGGCTACCTCTAGTGTGGTTGGATAGGATTAGGGATTGCAGTCAGCAGAGTTCCCACGCCTCAGAGCTCGTCCTATGTTTTTTGGTAATTGTCAGGTCACTTTGTGTGCTCTGAACTTCAATGTCCATTGTGGTTCTGAATTACCTGTTCATAACAGAGAAGGAAGCCGAATATCAGGCCCAGCGTCAGGCCTATGACCGGAAAGATCGGGTGGTCAAGGCCAAGGCCCGCAAGGACCGCAGCACGAACCCTGGCCCGCGGAAGGAGGGCCAAGTGGTAGCCTTTCGACTTCGTGGAGGCTGGGGCTTCATTAAAGAACCGGGGCTATATGCAGAGGTGTTCGTTAACCGCAGGGATGTGGAGTCGCACCTCCTGGAGGGACATCCGGATCGGGACCTCTACCCGAGGGACATTGTCACATATACCAGACATTTTGGGGAAAAGGGTTGGTTCGCGTTGGATGTGCACAAGAGGAAAGATCCGGTAGCGCACCAGGCCAAGGCTTCAGCACAGCCATTCCCCGTAGCAAAGGCGCCCCCTTGTGACCGGTCTACCATTACTACTGAGACTACGGTGGTTACTCCGACGTGCACCATTGTCAAGACCACAACCTGCACCATTGCTACCAGCGTGGTGGCCGAAGGGTTGGCCTCAGTGATGGCTAGTACCCCGGGCGACTTGGGCTCCAGAACTGTAGCCACCCAGACTCCGGCCTGGACCGAAGGGGCCCCTGGAGCCACACCTGGTAGCCGCAGGTATCCGGGCGGATGGCCCCGCCCACTGCTGCTGGTGGAGCTGCAACTGCCAGAGTCAAAATAAACCTCAGAGACCTGAAACTGTAAATAGTTAATCGTTTGTCTTCCTGCTGATTTGCTGCTAGTACCCGTCTAGGGTTAAACCTCTCAGGGATCCCCTTGTTTACCCGGGATCCCTATTGTTTTATTTTGCACAAGTTCATCACTGTTTAACAGACTGCCCAATCATGGACGGTGAATGATTCACAAACTGCTTTGTAAATAGTTCACACCTTCTTAAAGGTGCCCTCTACTGGTTTTACACAGAAAGAAGACTTTGTGAAGAGACTGTTTTTGAATACAGCGCAGAAGTTCTTGCTTTCTAATGGACTTGCAGAGAGAGAGAATCTGTACTACCTCAAAGAGACTTGGTTCCCTCTTAAAGGGAATGTTCACATGTTGCACTCAAGTATAATGTTGCCTTTTAAAAAGTTAAATTGTAATAATGTTGAGACTTAGGAAATGTTAATAATGTTACTAGAGATTGAGGACAGGAAAAGTTGGAAGCCGAATTTTGACACAGTAAACCCATAGGGGTTAGAGAGTCCTCCTAAGAACCATAGATAGAAAAACAATGGCAGTAGGCCCAGACAAGGAGCTAGGCGGTCCTGCATTTGTGTAGTCAGAAAAATAAAGAAAAAGTTAAGTTTGCATTATAGTATTTTATAGTAGGCCTTTAGTGGGTTCAGTCTATACGCCCTTAAAGGAGAAGTTAAATTATTGTTCAGAATTTGCACTTAGTAGAATACCCGGCAGGATACCAGAAGTTATTTATCGTCAGAGTGTTATTTAAAATATTTAACCTTGTTTTTGTTTGCAACGTTCAAGTATCCTCACCTCCCATAAAGGGAAGCATTGTTATATTTATTTGTTCCTTGCATTTCAAAATTTTGCATGTCTTTTGCTAACATGTATTGTTGTTCTTCTTCCCAGTCCAGGAGTACTGGATTTAACCGGGGGGAGTGCAGCGCCCCAGAGACCTGGTCGTTGCAGTGGTGTCGCTCTGCCACTAAGGGGAGGGATGGTACATCCGATGACACTAAAGGAGTTCACCTGACCAGGTATCACCAGCACACATTACACTTCACACTTTGGGCTGAAAGGTGGCAGATGAGGTTTAACAATGATAAATGTAAGGTTATACACATGGGAAGAAGGAATCAATATCACCATTAAACACTGAACGGGAAACCACTGGGTAAATCTGACAGGGAGAAGGACTTGGGGATCCTAGTTAATGATAAACTTACCTGGAGCAGCCAGTGCCAGGCAGCAGCTGCCAAGGCAAACAGGATCATGGGGTGCATTAAAAGAGGTCTGGATACACATGGTGCGAGCATTATACTGCCTCTGTACAAATCCCTAGTTAGACCGCACATGGAGTACTGTGTCCAGTTTTGGGCACCAGTGCTCAGGAAGGATATAATGGAACTAGAGAGAGTACAAAGGAGGGCAACAAAATTAATAAAGGGGATGGGAGAACTACAATACCTAGATAGATTAGCGAAATTAGGATTATTTAGTCTAGAAAAAAGACGACTGAGGGGCGATCTAATAACCATGTATAAGTATATAAGGGGACAATACAAATATCTCGCTGAGGATTTGTTTATACCAAGGAAGGTGACGGGCACAAGGGGGCATTCTTTGCGTCTGGAGGAGAAAAGGTTTTTCCACCAACATAGAAGAGGATTCTTTACTGTTAGGGCAGTGAGAATCTGGAATTGCTGCCTGAGGAGGTG
The DNA here is from genome assembly GCF_032444005.1 of Ranitomeya imitator. Lineage (NCBI taxonomy): Eukaryota > Metazoa > Chordata > Amphibia > Anura > Dendrobatidae > Ranitomeya > Ranitomeya imitator. The sequence goes on along the minus strand of NW_027193880.1, from coordinate 102,809 downwards.
GTGATGGCGAACTCAGTCGAGGGGTTCAAGAGAGGCCTGGATGTCTTCCTGGAGCAGAACAATATTGTATCATACAATTATTAGGTTCTGTAGAAGGACGTAAATCTGGGGATTTATTATGATGGAATATAGGCTGAACTGGATGGACAAATGTCTTTTTTCGGCCTTACTAACTATGTTACTACGTTACTCCGGCCACTAGGGGGAGCAAAAGGTTTTATTTATTAGGCCACTCCTCACACTGGTAAAACTAGGGGTTGGATAGGAAGTTAGACAGAAGCTGACTGGGTTTTGTCCAGGCAACATTCCGTGGCAGGGGGTGTTGCGGGGAAGATTCAGAGGGGTCCCTGTCAGGCGTGGGAACCTGGCAGTGACTTAGCGACAAGGACAGATCGTTACAGAGCCGCGCCTGCACTACCTTGCGGCGGCATCTAAAGAAAGGACACGAAGCGAAGGATATTGTGGACAGTGAGAAACGAGATCAAGCACAAATGAGAACCAGTAAAAGTCGTGCCCCGAGAACGGCAACATCCTACTGAGGCGCGAAGCCGGTGACCGGAACACCGAGTAAGTAACTGACTTTATGCCTTACTTCAAATACCGCAGGGCAGTTAATTATAGGTTGGCTGTCTACCATACATCACCTAAGCAGACATAGGGGTCAAGTGTGGAGAGGGGCGTCTCTAGGGTCCCAGAATAGCTCCGAGCCTTCCCGTCAAACGGGTGCGTCCTAGCCATAACACACTTGGGGGACGGAGAGAAAGAACTAGAAAGAACAAGAACAGAAGTTGTGAGGACTATCCCGAATGCTCAGCAGGGAAGAACTACAACACACAGGCGCTAGTGGTAGGCAACGATTTCCTCCTGCAAAGGGAACTCTGGATGTGCCTTCGGACCGGCCGGTCTCAGACAGCCCAGTTGACAGTGCTCTGGATTGAGGATCCCGAAGCCTTCAGTAAAAGGTAAAGAGACTGCAACCCTGTGTCCTCATTATTGACTGCACCTCACACCATCGTCACCTACACTATCGGGAAGCCCTGGGGATATACTTCACCTGTGGGAAGGTATAACATCTAGCTGCCATCACATCACCCCAGCGGACCCCAAGCAGCATCGGTCGGCCTGACCGAATACCACAGGTGGCGTCACAAACTCCTAACAACCTCCATCACCCTTTCATTGAGCGCCCTTTAGCAGGGTCACGGACCGGGTCCAGCCACCGTGACCACCTCAGAACTGAGACAGAGAGGACTGGTACCGAGTAACCCACGGCCCTGCGTCTGGGGGCGCTCCATATCCAGTCCCCTCTTAAATTTAAGAAATGAATCACTCATTACAACATCATTTGGCAGAGAGTTCCATAGTCTCACTGCTCTTACAGTAAAGAACCCGCGTCTGTTATTATGCCTAAACCTTCTTTCCTCCAGACGTAGAGGATGCCCCCTTGTCCCTGGATCCAGATCGCTGCTGTGTGTCAAACACGATATCGCTTTCCAGGACGCTGCAACGTCACGGATCGCTAGTGATATCGTTGTGAAGTTGGTCAGTGTGACGGTACCTTATGTGTGGGGTCCTGTCAGTGGTGAACTGTCTGTATGATCCACTTGGGTTTGTTGCACCTCTGACTATACAAGGCAAGCTTCTGCTAAGGCACCTCTCAGTCTATTAAGGACTGGGAAGAACCACTGCCTGAAAACAGCTAAAATAGAGGTCCTGGAGGGAATCTACAAGTCAAAGGAAAGAGATCCATATATTCTCTGATGCCTCTACCGAAACTATTGAAGCTGTTGTCTATTTGAAGGATATAGACTAACAATGAAGCCCATGTCGGATTTCTACTTGGAAAGACTAAATTGGCTCCCTAACATGAGCTCATACCCGGACTTGAACTTTATGGGGCTGTACTAGTCGTAGAGATCGTAAACTTCATACAGATCGAAGAAGTTATTCACGTGGATGACACAAGATTTCCCACAGACAGAAAAGTTGTTCTGGGCTACATATACAAACAGACAAAATGCTTATATAGTTACATAGTTATTAAGGTTGAAGGAAGACTATAAGTCCATCTAGTTCAACCCATAGCCTAACCTAACATGCCCTAACATGTTGATCCAGAGGAAGGCAAAAAAAAACCATGTGACAAAGAGTTGCACCTTGGGGAAAAAAATTCTTTCCCGACTCCACATACGGCAATCAGACTAGTTCCCTGGATCAACCCCCTATCAAGGAATCTAGTGTATATACCCTGTAACATTATACTTTTCCAGAAAGGCATCCAGTCCCCTCTTAAATTTAAGTAATCAATCACTCATTACAACATCATACGGCAGAGAGTTCCATAGTCTCACTGCTCTTACAGTAAAGAATCCGCGTTTGTTATTATGCTTAAACCTTTTTTCCTCCAGATGTAGAGGATGCCCCCTTGTCCCTGTTTCAGGTCTATGATTAAAAAGATCATCAGAAAGGTCTTTGTACTGTCCCCTCATATATTTATACATTAAAATAAGATCTCCCCTTAGTCTTCGTTTTTCCAAACTAATTAGCCCCAAGTGTAATAATCTATCTTGGTATTGCAGACCCCCCAGTCCTCTAATAACCTTGGTCGCTCTTCTCTGCACCCGCTCCAGTTCAGCTATGTCTTTCTTATACACCGGAGACCAGAACTGTGCACAGTATTCTAAGTGTGGTCGAACTAGTGACTTGTATAGAGGTAAAATTATGTTCTCCTCATGAGCATCTATGCCTCTTTTAATGCATCCCATTATTTTATTTGCCTTTGTAGCAGCTGCCTGACACTGGCCACTGAACATGAGTTTGTCATCCACCCATACTCCCAGGTCTTTTTCATTGATGGTTTTGCCCAGAGTTTTAGAATTAAGCACATAGTTATTCATCTTATTACTTCTACCCAAGTGCATTACCTTACATTTATCCCCATTAAAGCTCATTTGCCATTTATCAGCCCAAGTTTCAAGTTTAAAAAAATCATCCTGTAATATAAAATTTTCCTCCTCAGTATTGATTATCCTGCAGAGTTTAGTGTCATCTGCAAATATTGAAATTCCACTCTGTATGCCCCCTACAAGATCATTAATAAATATGTTAAAAAGAAGAGGGCCCAATACTGACCCCTGTGGTACCCCACTGCTAACCGCTACCCAGTCCGAGTATGCTCCATTAATAACCACCCTTTGTTTCCTATCCCTGAGCCAGCTCTTAATTGTAGCTAGAGGCAGAAAATGCCATCCTTGAAGTCTTGAATCCACGAACTCTGCATTTGGTTTTGAGAAACGTAAGTCTCGGAACAAGCCATTCAGTTCTGGCTGTGTTAGAACATGAGGCTCACCAGACATACATGGCTCAGAGTTTGAATCAGCGTTGTTCCCTGTCTCTGACCCATGGAGTTGCAACATCACATTGTAGAAGTGGAGGGATAACTAAGATAAGCCCCCCTTCACATGTGATAGCCGTCTGTTGGCCTAAAGTCACCCCGATCCGTGACGTAGGGGTGACGGTCACGGTGTGAATCGTGACATTGATGCCTTTGCCCAAAAAGCTCTACTTTTGTCTCATCTGACCAGAGAACATTCTTCCAAAAGGTTTTAGGCTTTTTCAGGTAAGTTTTGGCAAACTCCAGCCTGGCTTTTTTATGTCTCGGGGTAAGAAGTGGGGTCTTCCTGGGTCTCCTACCATACAGTCCCTTTTCATTCAGACGCCGACGGATAGTACGGGTTGACACTGTTGTACCCTCAGACTGCAGGGCAGCTTGAACTTGTTTAGATGTTAGTTGAGGATCTTTATCCAACATCCGCACAATCTTGCGTTGAAATCTCTTGTCAATTTTCCTTTTCCGTCCACATCTAGGGAGGTTAGCCACAGTGACATGGGCTTTACACTTCTTGATGACACTGCTCACGGTAGACACAGGAACATTCAGGTCTTTGGAGATGGACCTGTAGCCTTGAGATTGCTCATGCTTCCTCACAATTTGGTTTCTCAAGTCCTCAGACAGTTCTTTGGTCTTCATTCTTTTCTCCATGCTCAATGTGGTACACACAAGGACACAGGACAGAGGTTGAGTCAACTTTAATCCATGTCAACTGGCTGCAAGTGTGATTCAGTTATTGCCAACACCTGTTAGGTGCCACAGGTAAGTGACAGGTGCTGTTAATTACACAAATTAGAGAAGCATCACATGATTTTTCGAACAGTGCCAATACTTTTGTCCACCCCCTTTTTTATGTTTGGTGTGGAATTATATCCAATTTGGCTTTAGGACAATTCTTTTTGTGTTTTTTCATTGAAGACAAATTAAATGAAGATAATAATACCCAAGAATTTGTGATTGCAATCATTTTAAGGGAGAAACTGAGTATTATCTGACAGAATTGCAGGGGTGTCAGTACTTTTGGCCACAACTGTACATTAGAGTTGTCCACTCTCCCTCCCTATGCTGTTATTAATCTATGTTCTGGTTATAAGGTAATAAATGTCATAAAAAAGTGTTAATAATGAAAAGAGATGTAGTGCAATATGTTGTTATCCATTTTGCTTGGTCCTGTTATTTATTCATTGTATGTTTTGGTAGTGCTGTCAGAAAATCTCAGCAGGCGGTGTGTGAGCAAAGTTGTTGTTTTTTTTTTAATACCAATTCTATCCACAGTTTAGAGGGCGATGATGGAGCCAGTCTAACGATCTAGTTAGGACGACTATGTCAGGGTATAAGGCCATAGACTAAAGCCTCACAGTAAACGATCCCTGAATATCGGGCACATCCATAGCCTTATTACTGCCCCCTGAAACATGACCACAGTCTAGGGAGAGTCATTGAGAAAAATGAGGAAACACGAACTAAAAACATTTAACTGATCAATATCGTAAAACACAAAAGTAAAACTGTGATGTATTTTATATACTAATAATACAATGATGTCGCTATTCCATGGTGTTTCACCATTCAGAGGTTCCAGGTTCAATGTCAGACACTGAGTGTTGGACACAAAAGGTAATAAGTGTTTGTAGAATAAGGTCCGGCCACCGGCCACTATCTGTATAAAGACTGAATTTTATCAGTTAACAGAATACATAGTTACGTTTGATAAATGTGAAAAAAATTTAAGTAAACCTAGAAGTATTTTTATTTTTTATTGTAATTAATAATAATCTTTATTTTTAGATAGTGCTAAATTCCCTATCAGTATGTCTTTGGAATGTGGGAGGAAACCGGAGAACCCGGAGGAAACCCACGCAAACACGGAGAGAACATACAGACTCTTTGCAGATGTTGTCCAAGGTGGGATTTGAACCCAGCGCTGCAAGGCTGCTGTGCTAACCACTGAGCCACCGTGCTGCCCATATAACTAATAATAGGATGGAAGGATAAGGGAGGGGTAAAACTAGGAACAGAACCAGTAGACACAATCATAGTCAGGGAGTCAGCCGGGGTCAGATGCCAGGTGATCAGTAGAAGAATGTGAAGGTCCTTCTATACAGGTAATTAATAATAGGATAGAAGGACAATTTTTTTTTTGTAATTAATAATAGGATAGAAGGATAAAGGACAGAATCAGTAGACACAATCATAGTCAGGGAGTCAGCCGGGGTCAGATGCCAGGTGATCAGTAAAAGCAGTGATGGTGGATCTGCTGGACTTCTTGTCTTTCAGATGGTTTTAGGGCAACAGGCGCAACAAGCAAATGCTCGAGCAGCCCTGGATAATCCGCGCCGGTGGGATGATAAGATCCGGCGGAAGACGGAACCTGTGAGAACAGAAGTAAATATAATGTAAGTGATGGGACTCCATATGGCACCATACTACTGTGCGGTCACTGTGGCTGCACGGCAGAGGAATATTATCACACAGAGGTCAGGGATCATTGTCAGCCATCATACATGTGAGGTCAGGGATCATTGTCAGCCATCATACATGTGAGGTCAGGGATCATTGTCAGCCATCATACATGTGAGGTCAGGGATCATTGTCAGCCATCATACATGTGAGGTCAGGGATCATTGTGAGCCATCATACATGTGAGGTCAGGGATCATTGTCAGCCATCATACATGTGAGGTCAGGGATCATTGTCAGCCATCATACATGTGAGGTCAGGGATCATTGTCAGCCATCATACATGTGAGGTCAGGGATCATTGTCAGCCATCATACATGTGATAATCCCATCACTGACAGATGACATCTGCTCCACATGAATTATTCTCACTGACATCACACAACATGGAGCTGATTCTCACACTTACCTCGTCTCTTTTTCCCCTTTTTTCCATTTTCTGATGTTTCTTCGTCTTTACTCAGATTTATTGGAGATTTTCTTTCCTCCTGAGCTGGAAATTCTAATCAGAAAGTAAAATAAAAACCTCAGTAATGACGTATCCTAATGGGATCTGCTTTGTCTCCTGTATATAGTAGGATTGTTCTAGTCCTGTCTCCTATAGTCCTGATAATCTGGTATCTACTGTATAATTGTCTAAGGGTCACTTCCGTCTTTCTGTCTGTCTGTAACGGAAATGCCAAGTCGCTGATTGGTCGCGGCAAAACAGCCACGACCAATCAGCGGCGGGCAAAGTCCGGCGGCAAAATGGCCGTTCCTTACTCCCCGCAGTCAGTGCCCGCAGTCCATACTCCCCCCCCAGTCAGCGCTCACACAGGGTTAATGGCAGCGTTAACGAACCGCGTTATGCCGCGGTGTAATGCACTCCGTTAACGCAGCTATTAACCCTGCGTGACCAACTTTTTACTATTGATGATGCCTATGCAGCATCAATAGTAAAAAGATCTAATGTTAAAAATAATAAAAAAAATAAAAAATAGTTATATGCTCACCGTCCGTCGGCCCCTCGGATCCAGAATAGGCCTTTCCCTCTCCTTGCGACGCTCCGTTGACCGCTCAATGCATTGCAATCTCGCGAGACCGCTACGTCATCATCTTGCGAGACCGCAATGCACTCTTGAGACCGGAGTGTGCGAGGAGCATCGGTAAGCGCTTCGCCTGGATCCGTGGGCCAACGGAAGGTGAGTATATAACTATTTTTTACTTTAATTCTTTTTTTTAACAGGGATATGATGCCCACATTGCTATATACTACGTGGGCTGTGCAATATAGTACGTGGGCTGTGCAATAGACTACGTGGGCTGTGCAATATACTACGTGGGCTGTGCTATATACTGTGTGGGCTGTGCAATATACTACGTGGGCTGTGCAATATACTATATGGGCTGTGCAATATACTGTGTGGGCTGTGCAATATACTGCGTGGGCTGTGCAATATACTGCGTGGGCTGTGCAATATACTGCGTGGGCTGTGTAATATACTACGTGGGCTGTGCTATATACTGCGTGGGCTGTGCAATACACTGCATGGGCTGTGCAATATACTACGTGGGCTATGCAATATACCATATGGGCTGTGCAATATACTGCGTGGGCTGTGCAATATACTGCGTGGGCTGTGCAATATACTACCTGGGCTGTGCAATATACTGTGTGGGCTGTGTAATACACTGCATGGGCTGTGCAATATACTACGTGGGCTGTGCAATATACTATGTGGGCTGTGCAATATACTGCGTGGGCTGTGCAATATACTGCATGGGCTGTGCAATATACTGCGTGGGCTGTGCAATATACTGCGTGGGCTGTGCTATATACTACGTGGGCTGTGCAATATACTAACTGGGCTGTGCAATATACTACGTGGGCTGTGCAATATACTGCGTGGGCTGTGCAATGTACTATGTGGCTGTGCAATACACTACATGGCTGTGCTATACACTACGTGGGCTGTGTTATACACTATGTGGCCTGTGTTATACACTACGTGGCCTGTGTTATACACTACGTGGCCTGTGTTATACACTACGTGGACTGTTATACACTACGTGGGCTATGTTATATGCTACATGGGCTATTATAAACTATGTGGCTGTGTTATATGCTATGTGGGCTGTTATACACTCCGTGGGCTGTGTTATATACTACGTGGCTGTGCTATATATTCCGTGGGCTGTGCTATATACTCCGTGGGCTGTGCGATATACTACGTGGCTGTGCTATATACTGCGTGGCTGTGCAATATACTACGTGGCTGTGCAATATACTATGTGGCTGTGCAATATACTACGTGGCTGTGCTATTTACTACGTGGGCTGTTATATACTACGTGGCTGTGCTACATACTATGTGGCCGGCCGCGAACAATCAGATAGGCGGAGTCCGGCCACGAATTGGCGCGGGAATAGAACCACGCTTCGCTAATTGGTCGCGGCCGGCCGAAGACTGTGTATTCAATGTATTATTCTAAAATCTTCATAAATAAACTACATACATATTCTAGAATACTCGATGCGTTAGAATCGGGCTACCATCTAGTTATATCATAATAGGGCAGAATAAGTCCTATATAATGTACATAATCCCATCTGAGGGGCATTAGATGTGTCACTGATCTAGAGCAGTAAGGGCCCTGTGTGCCACCATGTGGTGCATCACTGATGATATTCTACTATAAGAGATTATGTCACCTTATGATGATGGAGGTTACTGGACGCTACAACGTATCTCACAGAATCCATGAAAGAAACTACAAAATTAGGGAACTAGAGGTACAGTATGGGCCCATGGGCAACATAATTGGGATCCATGAAACATGGATAACATAGGAGACCTATTACAGAAAAACCATGTGGATATATTTGAGCCTTGAAGTCAACATTCCCATTGTTGGTGCTGTAGACATGGACATACCTGATAGTGGGGACGAGGATGACAAGATGATAATAGCGTCATCATCAGATTCTTTCTGCCTGTTTCGAAGAATAAAAACATGTAAATTGCAAGAAAACAGTATAAAAGGGGTTGTCTCACAAGAAGAACATGGACTAATGGGCCTAATAAGACATATGACTGCCATAGTGGGGAAGGTCTTCTGCTCAACGCTACCTTCTATAGATTGGAGCGGAACTAAGAATGTCTGGCATGTAATAATACATCTCTCCTACAGTGTAGGCAGCATGAAAAATGCATGACCGGTCACAGGTACGCAGATATGGGCTGTTATCACGAGCGGTTTCCTCTAACCTTGGGATGGTGGATTCTGCATTTGATACTATGGTAATTATGTCCTATATTTGGTGTTGTGCACATAAATCAGCCTAGACCTCCCAATAATGACCCCATAATCTACTCACATTTCTGAAATATTTGTGCTGGATTCTTGGGTATGATCTGGAGAAGACTTAGGATTCTCATTAATCTTCATCCTGGTAACGGTGGTACAGAGCTACATGCGGAAGCAATAAGATATTAAATAATTGTATGTCTACCTTCATAGGTCTTTTATATATATTTCGGATGTATTAACACATACTTACTTTAGAAAGCCTTTCAGAAGATGATGTAAAATTTTTGAAAACAAGGCTCTCATTGTCCTCACTTATGCCCTTCTCACCCTCTGAGACCAGATGTTTTTCCATATTAGAATGGTCTGCAAGACATAGGTAATGAAGTGTTATTAGAGGTTGTCAGTATAACACAGTCACCATTTATTAATGGGAACCAATTGTCACAAAATAAGGAAGACGAGGCAAACAGATACTTAGTTTAGATGACGTCTCCTACTTACTGATAAATAGGCTGGTGTCCACATCTGATGCAAGGTGAGGAACGTACACCGGATTTTGACTTAGAAGGGTGTCAAAGTCTAAGTCATTAAGAAATGGATGACCCTTGATCTCAAAAGCTCCTCCTGGATAAAGGAAAACAAAAGTGATGCGGACATTGTCAGAGACAACTTCATATCTGAACAACGTATCTTAATTTGAACTAATTACACAACTGCGCAAACATGTAGGAAATAGAATGAAAATTTTAGCAAAGAGAACTATAAATGGAGAAGCTGATAGAGAATTAATGTTCCTCATGGACATTAGTGATGTGTCCTCGGTGTAACAAGGGAATATTGATATTATTGTATCTGTTACCTGTCCCAAGTCTATCCACAGGATTTGTTTTCAGCAGCTGAGTGATGAGGTCCTTAGCATCGGGTGGAGGACTGTAATGATGATCCCAAATGATATTTCCTGTTATATAGAAAATTAAAGAACATAAAACCTATTTACAGGACTGTAAGATAAAGCAAAGGAAGTAACTAAACCAAGATAACCAGTAAAAGCAATGATCAGATTATTTTACTTACCAGTGACAACATTTTCATAAAACTCAGATAGGGAAGCCCCATCAAATGGTGCAATTCCCATGAAAAATTCATTTAATATGATGCCCATATCCCACCAGTCAACAGGTCTTCCATAGGCGTTCTTCAGGATGACCTCAGGGGCTGTGTAATAAGGGCTGCCACACTCCTGGAAACCAACAGAAAAAAGCAATGAGAATCGATGAAACTATTATTATGATAAGCTCTTGACATAAAATCAGAATTACAGAAGATAAAATATCAGTGGAAAAGCTCTCTAGAAATGAAGAACGTAGGGAAGACAAAATAGAGTTATGAGATTTGTACAGAACAAGCTAAGTTCCTGTAGGTAATGCTGACCTCATGGTCCTGGAACTCTCTGGAGATGTTCTCTGCTGATTGCTTGTAGGTGTTGGTGTTTGGTATCATGACACCAAGTTTTGAACATCCAAAGTCGGTAATTTTAATATGTCCAGTAGATGTTATCAGGAGGCTGTGAAAGAGAAGATGATTTTAGCTTCATAGACCGTGAGATAATAAAGGATAACTTCCCCCCTTTGTTATACTACAGGTATTCACTTACTTCTGTGGCCTCAGGTCTCTGTGCACCACACCGTGACTATGCAGGTATTCCACACCAAGGACTGCTTCTGCAAAGTACAAGCGGGCCATCGGGACAGAGAAAGGACCCCTGGTGCTTAGAAGGGTCGCACAGTCTCCACCTACAGAAGAAAGGAAATATGACCGGTGAGGGGTTTATACAGCGGAGCACCATGATGTATGAAGAGAAGTGAGTGGAAACATTGGGGCAGGGGATAATATATAAAGATATAATGTACATAATATTAGTCTGAGGTCATGATGAAATTGTCGTCCAAGTAGCTCATGACATAAAGTGATCTCGTATCTGGTCTACACCTGGAGATACTGATGTTCTCAGTGCGGACATACGGGGAGATCACACACATCAATGACTTTAATAGACAACCTATAGTAAATGCTCTGTGGGAATGTAACATCCACGGGGACAAGTCTTAATGATATGAGAGGTGATAAGATGTCAGCAGACATGAGTTGAATACTACACAATGTTCGTGTCCTACCTCCCACATACTCCATGACCATACACAGGTGATATCTAGTAGGGAAGGAGCAGAGCATGGAGACCACAAAGGGACAATCTGCGAATGTTAGGATGTCCCTCTCGATATATGTCCTTTCCATTTTATTAGAAGTAGTCAGGTTCCTCTTGGCCATTTTCTTCATAGCAAAGATGTTTTGTGATTCCTTATGGCGCACTAAGCAGACGGCCCTGGAGAGAAGGAGAATCCATGGTTTATAATGAACCCTTAACAGTCTGGATATAGAAGTCATTACATGATCATTTGTACTAATGATTAATGGCAGCAGTCCGGCCATCACTAGAAATCCACATCTAGAAATCCATGAAATAACACTACATAGATGATGGGAGGTCGCACCGCGCCCCGTCTGCCCTCACCAGGTCACATTATAGATGAGAGAATCTGCTGACATTCATCTTGGGCAGATTCGCTATAACCGACCAGTAGATACAAGTCAGTAACAATAATAATTAGTCAAAATGTAAATTGCTCCAATTGTTGTAAGAAGATGGTTTTTAGTCTTTCTCCACAGCCCAAGGCAGAATAAATAATGGAGGGACAAGAAGACGTTAAAAAGTAATTAAACACATTACACCCACTTGTCTTGGTCCTTCCCCGGTCCATCACTGCAGTCCGCCATCCTCTGTCTTTGGTTGTTCTCCCTTCTGCTGCTGAGGCCAGTGATTGGACTGACATGGTCATGGTGGAGGGTGGAGATGTCATCGGCGTCAGTATCGCGTCACCCCTCACGTGACCGTGTGCAGCCAATCACTATTACCAGCTTCATAATGGGGCCCCGAAAGATCAGGAGGAAGCATAAGAACAGAGGAGGTCTAGGACCGGTGGGTGTCATGTATTCTATGATATCATCCCTTTCCTTACAGACAGATGTGTTACAGATCAGTTCGCTCTGCTGTATATAATGGAGCTGAATAGTGACATTGAGATGTGGACAGTGATGTGGACTCAGATCTTCTCCCTATGATAACACTGAATGGCAGAGCACAGAGGCCGAAGCATTGTCATAGGGAACCCTGAGAAATGGGGATTATGTTAATAGAAATCTCACCCAAAAGCACCGCTGCTGATCAGTTTGATAGTTTCATAGTCGCTTATACGCGGCTCTCCTGCCGGGATCAATGATTTAATCAAGTCCTAGAAAAGAATAAGAAATAATACTAAGATATAGAAGCTGAATACAATAATACTAAAGCAGAAACCATAATAGTATAGATAATGAAATCAGCGCCATGACCCAGTGAGTATAATGCGCCCAATATTTCAAGGACACTCCACAAATACTAACCAAAACAACAACGAAAAAAGGGCGAGTGATAGTCCTGAAGACAATTGTAACAATGTTTATTGAAAATACATATAAAATAACAAGTATATAATAAAAAATCTTACATGTAAGGACAAGATGGAATGAGAAGCCAAATGAGAACAGAAATAGCGACCCTCCATAATGCTAGTGAAGTGGATATGTGGAGTGAATCCTGGAGCTAGTGTGAGTATAAATCAAGTACATATCAAACAATGACGTCTACCCCATCAGTCCAGGATGTTCCCCATAGTATCCCACTAGGATGGGCGCTCAGCCAGCCCCAACGCGCGTTTTGAATGGGCTTCCTCGGGAGCTGTGGACTTGATTTTGCTGGGGTGGTTTAGTGTTCCACTACTAGTATGGGATAAGGTTTCACCTTCATAACCCGAAAATTATATCATTTGTATTCCATCCTCCCCAGAAAACCATGTCCTAAGATTTGCACTAGCACCAGCACTTTATGGTGCATGTCCTAAGATCTGCACTAGCACCAGCACTTTATGGTGCTTGTCCTCAGATCTGCACTAGCACCAGCACTTTATGGTGCTTGTCCTTAGATCTGCACCAGCACTTTATGGGGACATTTCTTTCTACTAATCTCCTCACACTGGCTCCATGATTCACTCCCCATATCCACTTCACCAGTATTATGGAGGGTCGTTTTTTTTCTGTTCTCATTTGGCTTCTTATTCAATCTTGTCCTTACATGTAAGATTTTTTTATTATATACTTGTTATTTTATATGTATTTTCAATAAAAATTGTTACAATTGTCTTCAGGACTATCACTCGCCCTTTTTTCGTTGTTGTCTTGGTAAGATACAGTAGATGCTGGAAAACATCTCAGGATGTAATAACTTTTCCTCCTTTATTATGTCCCAGCTAATTTACACTGATCCGATGTAGAGGACGATACGAGCCGACGCTCTGCAGACACGGATGAAATATAAAGCGGATCCTCTATATATCGATATAATTGTAAAGTGCTGGATAAAACGCGAGATCACACAGGGTAGAACTTGCAGAGAATCTGTCAGCAGGTCTGTGCTATGTAATCTGGGAGCAGTTATGATATAGGTGCAGAGACCCTGATTCCAGCGATGTGTTACTTACTAGACTTTCTGCTGTTGCTTTAATAAAATCAGTGTTTTATCAGCCGGAGATTATCACTAGGACTATGTGCCTCATGCCATGTTGTCCTAGTACTCTGTAAACCCACCACCACGGTATAGCAGATTTCTGCCTATGCACAGTGTATACAGAAAAGCTGCCAATCAGTGGTGTGGCCGGTGTTCTACAAGGTTCAGCATTCAGAGCTCTGCTAGATCTGCAGCAGAGAAGACAGGGATATTATCACATCTGCTGACCCCAGTAAAATAAGTGATATATCGCTGCAATCAGGGTCTCTGTCCCTACATTATGCTACAGCATAAACCTGGTGACAGATTCCATTTAATATAAATGCCATTTTCTAAGACCACAGTGTCCTCTACACTTAGAACAGAGCCGTCCCATGGTTATATGGGGATAATACTGGACGGGTCACTCACACCCCATGATCTGGTGATACACAGACACCCCCCATATCTCTATGATACTTACACCGGCGGATTCTTGGATCTCCAGGATCTTACAGATTCCACTGGCGTGATTCGCCAGCGCTGATGGTACTAAAATAATGATAAAGTGATGAGAAAATAAAATGTATTAGTCAATATCAGTCCTACATACATAATACTGTAATATAAGGGAGAAATGACAAGACGTCTGTAAATGGGATTAATACTCGTTATATGGGGACTCTACATATGAGAACGTACAGCGCACCCACAGATAAAGGTAATGTAAGTGGTGGCGGACCCCCAATCACCACATGAATGAGGAGCCCCCACCCTCACTGCACATGTGAGTGATGGGAAGAGAGCTGAAGCATAGCAGCCATATGCAAATTATCCTGGAAGTGCACTGGAGGCGTGTCACTGCACTCGGACACCTTCATCCCCGCCCCCAGTGCACTTCCATCCTGATTTGCATATGGCTTCTATGTTACATTTCTCCTGACTGGCACATTGGATTTCAGCAAAAAAAAACTTTTTATTAAAGGGGAACGTCCTCCGCCATCATCCCACCACTCCTATATGTATCATGTGCTGACAGGTCCCCATTACATGGAGTAGAGAGTAAATCCACCATTATTCCCTGCTTTGTAATATCTGGATATAATGGGGGGAACGTCCTCCGCCATCATCCTACCACTCCTATATGTATCATGTGCTGACAGGTCCCATTACATGGAGTAGAGAGTAAATCCGCCATTATTCCCTGCTGTGTAATATCTGGATATAATGGGGGGAACGTCCTCCGCCGTCATCCCACCACTCCTATATGTATCATGTGCTGACAGGTCCCCATTACATGGAGTAGAGAGTAAATCCACCATTATTCCCTGCTTTGTAATATCTGGATATAATGGGGGGAACGTCCTCCGCCATCATCCTACCACTCCTATATGTATCATGTGCTGACAGGTCCCATTACATGGAGTAGAGAGTAAATCCGCCATTATTCCCTGCTGTGTAATATCTGGATATAATGGGGGGAACGTCCTCCGCCGTCATCCCACCACTCCTATATGTATCATGTGCTGACAGGTCCCCATTACATGGAGTAGAGAGTAAATCCGCCATTATTCCCTGCTGTGTAATATCTGGATATAATGGGGGGAACGTCCTCCGCCGTCATCCCACCACTCCTATATGTATCATGTGCTGACAGGTCCCATTACATGGAGTAGAGAGTAAATCCGCCATTATTCCCAGCTGTGTAATATCTGGATATAATGGGGGGAACGTCCTCCGCCGTCATCCCACCACTCCTATATGTATCATGTGCTGACAGGTCCCCATTACATGGAGTAAAGAGTAAATCCACCATTATTCCCTGCTGTGTAATATCTGGATATAATGGGGGGGAACGTCCTCCGCCGTCATCCCACCACTCCTATATGTATCATGTGCTGACAGGTCCCCATTACATGGAGTAAAGAGTAAATCCACCATTATTCCCTGCTGTGTAATATCTGGATATAATGGGGGGAACGTCCTCCGCCGTCATCCCACCACTCCTATATGTATCATGTGCTGACAGGTCCCCATTACATGGAGTAAAGAGTAAATCCACCATTATTCCCTGCTGTGTAATATCTGGATATAATGGGGGGGAACGTCCTCCGCCGTCATCCCACCACTCCTATATGTATCATGTGCTGACAGGTCCCCATTACATGGAGTAAAGAGTAAATCCACCATTATTCCCAGCTGTGTAATATCTGGATATAATGGGGGGAACGTCCTCCACCGTCATCCCACCACTCCTATATGTATCATGTGCTGACAGGTCCCCATTACATGGAGTAGAGAGTAAATCCGCCATTATTCCCTGCTGTGTAATATCTGGATATAATGGGGGGGAACGTCCTCCGCCGTCATCCCTCCACTCCTATATGTATCATGTGCTGACAGGTCCCCATTACATGGAGTAGAGAGTAAATTCGCCATTATTCCCTGCTGTGTAATATCTGGATATAATGGGGGGAACGTCCTCTGCCATCATCCCACCACTCCTATATGTATTATGTGCTGACAGGTCCCATTTCACGGAGTAGAGAGTAAATCCACCATTATTCCCTGCTGTGTAATATCTGGATATAATGGGGGGGAACGTCCTCTGCCATCATCCCTCCACTCCTATATGTATCATGTGCTGACAGGTCCCCATTACATGGAGTAGAGAGTAAATCCACCATTATTCCCTGCTGTGTAATATCTGGATATAATGGGGGGAACGTCCTCCGCCGTCATCCCACCACTCCTATATGTATCATGTGCTGACAGGTCCCATTACATGGAGTAGAGAGTAAATCCGCCATTATTCCCAGCTGTGTAATATCTGGATATAATGGGGGGAACGTCCTCCGCCGTCATCCCACCACTCCTATATGTATCATGTGCTGACAGGTCCCATTACATGGAGTAGAGAGTAAATCCGCCATTATTCCCAGCTGTGTAATATCTGGATATAATGGGGGGAACGTCCTCCGCCGTCATCCCACCACTCCTATATGTATCATGTGCTGACAGGTCCCATTACATGGAGTAGAGAGTAAATCCACCATTATTCCCTGCTGTGTAATATCTGGATATAATGGGGGGAACGTCCTCCGCCGTCATCCCACCACTCCTATATGTATCATGTGCTGACAGGTCCCATTACATGGAGTAGAGAGTAAATCCGCCATTATTCCCTGCTGTATAATATCTGAATATAATGGGGGGAACGTCCTCCGCCGTCATCCCACCACTCCTATATGTATTATGTGCTGACAGGTCCCCATTACATGGAGTAGAGAGTAAATCCGCCATTATTCCCTGCTGTGTAATATCTGGATATAATGGGGGGAACGTCCTCCGCCGTCATCCCACCACTCCTATATGTATCATGTGCTGACAGGTCCCCATTACATGGAGTAGAGAGTAAATCCGCCATTATTCCCTGCTGTGTAATATCTGGATATAATGGGGGGAACGTCCTCCGCCGTCATCCCACCACTCCTATATGTATCATGTGCTGACAGGTCCCCATTACATGGAGTAGAGAGTAAATCCGCCATTATTCCCTGCTGTATAATATCTGAATATAATGGGGGGAACGTCCTCCGCCGTCATCCCACCACTCCTATATGTATTATGTGCTGACAGGTCCCCATTACATGGAGTAGAGAGTAAATCCGCCATTATTCCCTGCTGTGTAATATCTGGATATAATGGGGGGAACGTCCTCCGCCGTCATCCCACCACTCCTATATGTATCATGTGCTGACAGGTCCCATTACATGGAGTAGAGAGTAAATCCGCCATTATTCCCTGCTGTATAATATCTGAATATAATGGGGGGAACGTCCTCCGCCGTCATCCCACCACTCCTATATGTATTATGTGCTGACAGGTCCGCATTACATGGAGTAGAGAGTAAATCCGCCATTATTCCCTGCTGTGTAATATCTGGATATAATGGGGGGAACGTCCTCCGCTGTCATCCCACCACTCCTATATGTATCATGTGCTGACAGGTCCCATTACATGGAGTAGAGAGTAAATCCGCCATTATTCCCAGCTGTGTAATATCTGGATATAATGGGGGGGAACGTCCTCCGCCGTCATCCCACCACTCCTATATGTATCATGTGCTGACAGGTCCCCATTACATGGAGTAGAGAGTAAATCCGCCATTATTCCCTGCTGTGTAATATCTAGATATAATGGGGGCAACGTCCTCCGCCGTCATCCCACCACTCCTATATGTATCATGTGCTGACAGGTCCCATTACATGGAGTAGAGAGTAAATCCGCCATTATTCCCTGCTGTGTAATATCTGGATATAATGGGGGGGAACGTCCTCCACCGTCATCCCACCACTCCTATATGTATCATGTGCTGACAGGTCCCCATTACATGGAGTAGAGAGTAAATCCGCCATTATTCCCAGCTGTGTAATATCTGGATATAATGGGGGGAACGTCCTCCGCCGTCATCCCACCACTCCTATATGTATCATGTGCTGACAGGTCCCCATTACATGGAGTAGAGAGTAAATCCGCCATTATTCCCTGCTGTGTAATATCTGGATATAATGGGGGGAACGTCCTCCACCGTCATCCCACCACTCCTATATGTATCATGTGCTGACAGGTCCCCATTACATGGAGTAGAGAGTAAATCCGCCATTATTCCCAGCTGTGTAATATCTGGATATAATGGGGGGAACGTCCTCCGCCGTCATCCCACCACTCCTATATGTATCATGTGCTGACAGGTCCCCATTACATGGAGCAGAGAGCAAATCCACCATTATTCCATGCTGTGTAATATCTAGATATAATGGGGGGAACGTCCTCCGCCGTCATCCCACCACTCCTATATGTATCATGTGCTGACAGGTCCCCATTACATGGAGTAGAGAGTAAATCCGCCATTATTCCCAGCTGTGTAATATCTAGATATAATGGGGGCAACGTCCTCCGCCGTCATCCCACCACTCCTATATGTATCATGTGCTGACAGGTCCCATTACATGGAGTAGAGAGTAAATCCGCCATTATTCCCTGCTGTGTAATATCTGGATATAATGGGGGGAACGTCCTCCGCCGTCATCCCACCACTCCTATATGTATCATGTGCTGACAGGTCCCCATTACATGGAGTAGAGAGTAAATCCGCCATTATTCCCTGCTGTGTAATATCTGGATATAATGGGGGGAACGTCCTCCGCCATCATCCCACCATTCCTATATGTATCATGTGCTGACAGGTCCCATTACATGGAGTAGAGAGTAAATCCGCCATTATTCCCTGCTGTGTAATATCTGGATATAATGGGGGGAACGTCCTCCGCCGTCATCCCACCACTCCTATATGTATCATGTGCTGACAGGTCCCATTACATGGAGTAGAGAGTAAATCCGCCATTATTCCCTGCTGTGTAATATCTGGATATAATGGGGGGAACGTCCTCCGCCGTCATCCCACCACTCCTATATGTATCATGTGCTGACAGGTCCCATTACATGGAGTAGAGAGTAAATCCGCCATTATTCCCTGCTGTGTAATATCTGGATATAATGGGGGGAACGTCCTCCGCCGTCATCCCACCTCTCCTATATGTATCATGTGCTGACAGGTCCCATTACATGGAGTAGAGAGTAAATCCGCCATTATTCCCTGCTGTGTAATATCTGGATATAATGGGGGGAACGTCCTCCGCCGTCATCCCACCACTCCTATATGTATCATGTGCTGACAGGTCCCCATTACATGGAGTAGAGAGTAAATCCGCCATTATTCCCTGCTGTGTAATATCTGGATATAATGGGGGGAACGTCCTCCGCCATCATCCCACCATTCCTATATGTATCATGTGCTGACAGGTCCCATTACATGGAGTAGAGAGTAAATCCGCCATTATTCCCTGCTGTGTAATATCTGGATATAATGGGGGGAACGTCCTCCGCCGTCATCCCACCACTCCTATATGTATCATGTGCTGACAGGTCCCATTACATGGAGTAGAGAGTAAATCCGCCATTATTCCCTGCTGTGTAATATCTGGATATAATGGGGGGAACGTCCTCCACCGTCATCCCACCACTCCTATATGTATCATGTGCTAACAGGTCCCCATTACATGGAGTAGAGAGTAAATCCGCCATTATTCCCAGCTGTGTAATATCTGGATATAATGGGGGGAACGTCCTCCGCCGTCATCCCACCACTCCTATATGTATCATGTGCTGACAGGTCCCCATTACATGGAGCAGAGAGCAAATCCACCATTATTCCATGCTGTGTAATATCTAGATATAATGGGGGGAACGTCCTCCGCCGTCATCCCACCACTCCTATATGTATCATGTGCTGACAGGTCCCCATTACATGGAGTAGAGAGTAAATCCGCCATTATTCCCTGCTGTGTAATATCTAGATATAATGGGGGCAACGTCCTCCGCCGTCATCCCACCACTCCTATATGTATCATGTGCTGACAGGTCCCATTACATGGAGTAGAGAGTAAATCCGCCATTATTCCCTGCTGTGTAATATCTGGATATAATGGGGGGAACGTCCTCCACCGTCATCCCACCACTCCTATATGTATCATGTGCTGACAGGTCCCCATTACATGGAGTAGAGAGTAAATCCGCCATTATTCCCAGCTGTGTAATATCTGGATATAATGGGGGGAACGTCCTCCGCCATCATCCCACCACTCCTATATGTATCATGTGCTGACAGGTCCCCATTACATGGAGCAGAGAGTAAATCCACCATTATTCCATGCTGTGTAATATCTAGATATAATGGGGGGAACGTCCTCCGCCGTCATCCCACCACTCCTATATGTATCATGTGCTGACAGGTCCCCATTACATGGAGTAGAAAGTAAATCCGCCATTATTCCCTGCTGTGTAATATCTAGATATAATGGGGGCAACGTCCTCCGCCGTCATCCCACCACTCCTATATGTATCATGTGCTGACAGGTCCCATTCCATGGAGTAGAGAGTAAATCTGCCATTATTCCCTGCTGTGTAATATCTGGATATAATGGGGGGAACGTCCTCCGCCGTCATCCCACCACTCCTATATGTATTATGTGCTGACAGGTCCCATTCCATGGAGTAGAGAGTAAATCCGCCATTATTCCCTGCTGTGTAATATCTGGATATAATGGGGGGAACGTCCTCCGCCGTTATCCCACCACTCCTATATGTATCATGTGCTGACAGGTCCCATTCCATGGAGTAGAGAGTAAATCCGCCATTATTCCCTGCTGTGTAATATCTGGATATAATGGGGGGAACGTCCTCCGCCGTCATCCCACCACTCCTATATGTATCATGTGCTGACAGGTCCCCATTACATGGAGTAGAGAGTAAATCCGCCATTATTCCCTGCTGTGTAATATCTGGATATAATGGGGGGAACGTCCTCCGCCATCATCCCACCACTCCTATGTGTATCATGTGGTGACAGGTCCCATTACATGGAGTAGAGAGTAAATCCGCCATTATTCCCTGCTGTGTAATATCTGGATATAATGGGGGGAACGTCCTCTGCCGTCATCCCACCACTCCTATATGTATCATGTGCTGACAGGTCCCCATTACATGGAGTGGAGAGTAAATCCGCCATTATTCCCTGCTGTGTAATATCTGGATATAATGGGGGGAAAGTCCTCCGCCGTCATCCCACCACTCCTATATGTATCATGTGTTGACAGGTCCCCATTACATGGAGTAGAGAGTAAATCCGCCATTATTCCCTGCTGTGTAATGTCTGGATATAATGAGGGGAACGTCCTCCGCCGTCATCCCTCCACTCCTATATGTATCATGTGCTGACAGGTCCCCATTACATGGAGTAGAGAGTAAATCCACCATTATTCCCTGCTGTGTAATATCTGGATATAATGGGGGGAACGTCCTCCGCCGTCATCCCACCACTCCTATATGTATAATGTGCTGACAGGTCCCCATTACATGGAGTAGAGAGTAAATCCACCATTATTCCCTGCTGTGTAATATCTGGATATAATGAGGGGAACGTCCTCCGCCGTCATCCCACCACTCCTATATGTATCATGTGCTGACAGGTCCCCATTACATGGAGTAGAGAGTAAATCCACCATTATTCCCTGCTGTTTAATATCTGGATATAATGGGGGGAACGTCCCACGCCGTCATCCCACCACTCCTATATGTATCATGTGCTGACAGGTCCCAATACATGGAGTAGGGAGTAAATCCGCCATTATTCCCTGCTGTGTAATATCTGGATATAATGGGGGGAACGTCCTCCACCGTCATCCCACCACTCCTATATGTATCATGTGCTGACAGGTCCCCATTACATGGAGTAGAGAGTAAATCCGCCATTATTCCCTGCTGTGTAATATCTGGATATAATGGGGGGAACGTCCTCCGCCGTCATCCCACCACTCCTATATGTATCATGTGCTGACAGGTCCCCATTACATGGAGTAGAGAGTAAATCCGCCATTATTCCCTGCTGTGTAATATCTGGATATAATGGGGGGAACGTCCTCCGCCGTCATCCCACCACTCCTATATGTATCATGTGCTGACAGGTCCCCATTACATGGAGTAGAGAGTAAATCCGCCATTATTCCCTGCTGTTTAATATCTGGATATAATGGGGGGAACGTCCCACGCCGTCATCCCACCACTCCTATATGTATCATGTGCTGACAGGTCCCAATACATGGAGTAGGGAGTAAATCCGCCATTATTCCCTGCTGTGTAATATCTGGATATAATGGGGGGAACGTCCTCCACCGTCATCCCACCACTCCTATATGTATCATGTGCTGACAGGTCCTCATTACATGGAGTAGAGAGTAAATCCGCCATTATTCCCTGCTGTGTAATATCTGGATATAATGGGGGGAACGTCCTCCGCCGTCATCCCACCACTCCTATATGTATCATGTGCTGACAGGTCCCCATTACATGGAGTAGAGAGTAAATCCGCCATTATTCCCTGCTGTGTAATATCTGGATATAATGGGGGGAACGTCCTCCGCCGTCATCCCACCACTCCTATATGTATCATGTGCTGACAGGTCCCCATTACATGGAGTAGAGAGTAAATCTGCCATTATTCCCTGCTGTGTAATATCTGGATATAATGGGGGGAACGTCCTCCGCCGTCATCCCACCACTCCTATATGTATCATGTGCTGACAGGTCCCCATTACATGGAGTAGAGAGTAAATCTGCCATTATTCCCTGCTGTGTAATATCTGGATATAATGGGGAACGTCCTCCGCCGTCATCCCACCACTCCTATATGTATCATGTGCTGACAGGTCACATTTCATGGAGTAGAGAGTAAATCCGCCATTATTCCCTGCTGTGTAATATCTGGATATAATGGGGGGAACGTCCTCCGCCGTCATCCCACCACTCCTATATGTATCATGTGCTGACAGGTCCCCATTACATGGAGTAGAGAGTAAATCCGCCATTATTCCCTGCTGTGTAATATCTGGATATAATGGGGGGAACGTCCTCTGCCATCATCCCACCACTCCTATATGTATCATGTGCTGACAGGTCCCCATTACATGGAGTAGAGAGTAAATCCGCCATTATTCCCTGCTGTGTAATATCTGGATATAATGGGGGGAACGTCCTCCACCGTCATCCCTCCACTCCTATATGTATCATGTGCTGACAGGTCCCCATTACATGGAGTAGAGAGTAAATCTGCCATTATTCCCTGCTGTGTAATATCTGGATATAATGGGGGGAACGTCCTCCGCCGTCATCCCACCACTCCTATATGTATCATGTGCTGACAGGTCCCCATTACATGGAGTAGAGAGTAAATCCGCCATTATTCCCTGCTGTGTAATATCTGGATATAATGGGGGGAACGTCCTCCACCGTCATCCCTCCACTCCTATATGTATCATGTGCTGACAGGTCCCCATTACATGGAGTAGAGAGTAAATCCGCCATTATTCCCTGCTGTGTAATATCTGGATATAATGGGGGGAACGTCCTCCGCCGTCATCCCACCACTCCTATATGTATCATGTGCTGACAGGTCCCCATTACATGGAGTAGAGAGTAAATCTGCCATTATTCCCTGCTGTGTAATATCTGGATATAATGGGGAACGTCCTCCGCCGTCATCCCACCACTCCTATATGTATCATGTGCTGACAGGTCACATTTCATGGAGTAGAGAGTAAATCCGCCATTATTCCCTGCTGTGTAATATCTGGATATAATGGGGGGAACGTCCTCCGCCGTCATCCCACCACTCCTATATGTATCATGTGCTGACAGGTCCCCATTACATGGAGTAGAGAGTAAATCCGCCATTATTCCCTGCTGTGTAATATCTGGATATAATGGGGGGAACGTCCTCCACCGTCATCCCACCACTCCTATATGTATCATGTGCTGACAGGTCACATTTCATGGAGTAGAGAGTAAATCCGCCATTATTCCCTGCTGTGTAATATCTGGATATAATGGGGGGAACGTCCTCCGCCGTCATCCCACCACTCCTATATGTATCATGTGCTGACAGGTCCCCATTACATGGAGTAGAGAGTAAATCCGCCATTATTCCCTGCTGTGTAATATCTGGATATAATGGGGGGAACGTCCTCTGCCATCATCCCACCACTCCTATATGTATCATGTGCTGACAGGTCCCCATTACATGGAGTAGAGAGTAAATCCGCCATTATTCCCTGCTGTGTAATATCTGGATATAATGGGGAACGTCCTCCGCCGTCATCCCACCACTCCTATATGTATCATGTGCTGACAGGTCACATTTCATGGAGTAGAGAGTAAATCCGCCATTATTCCCTGCTGTGTAATATCTGGATATAATGGGGGGAACGTCCTACGCCGTCATCCCACCACTCCTATATGTATCATGTGCTGACAGGTCCCCATTCCATGGAGTAGAGAGTAAATCCACCATTATCCCCTGCTGTGTAATATCTGGATATAATGGGGGGAACGTCCTACGCCGTCATCCCTCCACTCCTATATGTATCATGTGCTGACAGGTCACATTTCATGGAGTAGAGAGTAAATCCGCCATTATTCCCTGCTGTGTAATGTCTGGGTATAATGGGGGGAACGTCCTCCGCCGTCATCCCACCACTCCTATATGTATCATGTGCTGACAGGTCCCCATTACATGGAGTAGAGAGTAAATCCACCATTATTCCCTGCTGTGTAATATCTGGATATAATGGGGGAAACGTGTTCCGCCGTCATCCCACCACTCCTATATGTATCATGTGCTGACAGGTCCCCATTACATGGAGTAGAGAGTAAATCCGCCATTATTCCCTGCTGTGTAATATCTGGATATAATGGGGAACGTCCTCCGCCGTCATCCCACCACTCCTATATGTATCATGTGCTGACAGGACCCCATTACATGGAGTAGAGAGTAAATCCGCCATTATTCCCTGCTGTGTAATATCTGGATATAATGGGGGGAACGTCCTCTGCCATCATCCCACCACTCCTATATGTATCATGTGCTGACAGGTCCCCATTACATGGAGTAGAGAGTAAATCCGCCATTATTCCCTGCTGTGTAATATCTGGATATAATGGGGAACGTCCTCCGCCGTCATCCCACCACTCCTATATGTATCATGTGCTGACAGGTCACATTTCATGGAGTAGAGAGTAAATCCGCCATTATTCCCTGCTGTGTAATATCTGGATATAATGGGGGGAACGTCCTACGCCGTCATCCCACCACTCCTATATGTATCATGTGCTGACAGGTCCCCATTCCATGGAGTAGAGAGTAAATCCACCATTATCCCCTGCTGTGTAATATCTGGATATAATGGGGGGAACGTCCTCTGCCGTCATCCCTCCACTCCTATATGTATCATGTGCTGACAGGTCCCCATTACATGGAGTAGAGAGTAAATCCACCATTATTCCCTGCTGTGTAATATCTGGGTATAATGGGGGGAACGTCCTCCGCCGTCATCCCACCACTCCTATATGTATCATGTGCTGACAGGTCCCCATTACATGGAGTAGAGAGTAAATCCGCCATTATTCCCTGCTGTGTAATATCTGGATATAATGGGGGGAACGTCCTACGCCGTCATCCCACCACTCCTATATGTATCATGTGCTGACAGGTCCCCATTACATGGAGTAGAGAGTAAATCCACCATTATTCCCAGCTGTGTAATATCTGGGTATAATGGGGGGAACGTCCTACGCCGTCATCCCACCACTCCTATATGTATCATGTGCTGACAGGTCCCCATTACATGGAGTAGAGAGTAAATCCGCCATTATTCCCTGCTGGGTAATATCTGGATATAATGGGGGGAACGTCCTCTGCCGTCATCCCACCACTCCTATATGTATCATGTGCTGACAGGTCCCCATTACATGGAGTAGAGAGTAAATCCACCATTATTCCTTGCTGTGTAATATCTGGGTATAATGGGGGGAACGTCCTCTGCCATCATCCCACCACTCCTATATGTATTATGTGCTGACAGGTCCCATTTCACGGAGTAGAGAGTAAATCCACCATTATTCCCTGCTGTGTAATATCTGGAGATTCCTTGTAGATGGTCATGTGATCGGCTCACCTGCAATCAGATCGCTGCTCGGCTCCAGCTGACTCCTATTAGAGTCAGGGATTTCCGGGGTCACATTCTCCCCATATTCGTCGTCGCCTTCTGGTGTTTCCTAATAGATATAATAGAGATAATTAATATGTGGAAGATTTCACTAAATCCCCAAATCCATCAATCAGGACAGATGAAACCAACATTTACTGATGCACCAATTGATGGCTCCTTACCGGAAGGGTCCAACTGGCCCTCCAGAGAACTGGAGGATTCTCCAGGGGGCCCAGGCATTGACACCTGCTGGCATACAGGGCAGGCAGCTGCCTAGGGCTCCTGCTGCTCCAGGGGCCCTAGCCAGTGGCGTATTGCTAAAAGTGGCAGACCATGCAGCTGCTATGGGGCCCGTGAGTCAGGGGGACCCGCCTGATGCCAGCGAAGCAGCAGTGGGTGACAGGCTGCTGCAGCTAAAGCCTGTCCCCGCTGCTAAAAAGAAATGAATCTTCTCTCAACACCACACCCCCATGGGCGTGGAGAGCGGTGAATATTAATTTCACTTTAATAGCGGGCAGTGTTAGCCACAGGCTGAGTCTAACACTGCCCCCTATCATGGCTGGCAGACCAGGGCCCCCGCTCACCCAGGGGCCCCAGCCCAAGCGGCCACTATGGGGCCTGTAAGTCAGGGGGGCCTAATGCCAGCACTCCTCCCCAGTGTGCACCACATTCAACTGTATCGGCATCACAGATGAAAGCAATAATGGAGGAGAGAGCATCAGACGACGCTCCATCTCCCATCATTCCCCTCTGACACTGAAGGTGTGTGATGACGTCACTTCATCGCGTACCCGCTGTGTGTTGCGCAAATAGCAGTGCAGCTGCTGATACCGGAGCAGAGCCGGGATCAGTGCGGAACAAGGAGAGGTGAGGATTGTGTTTGTTTATATACATATATATATATATATATATATATATACAGTGGGGCAAAAAAGTATTTGGTCAGTCAGCAATAGTGCAAGTTCCACCACTTAAAAAGATGAGAGGCGTCTGTAATTTACATCATAGGTAGACCTCAACTATGGGAGACAAACTGAGAAAAAAAAATCCAGAAAATCACATTGTCTGTTTTTTTATCATTTTATTTGCATATTATGGTGGAAAATAAGTATTTGGTCAGAAACAAACAATCAAGATTTCTGGCTCTCACAGACCTGTAACTTCTTCTTTAAGAGTCTCCTCTTTCCTCCACTCATTACCTGTAGTAATGGCACCTGTTTAAACTTGTTATCAGTATAAAAAGACGCCTGTGCACACCCCCAAACAGTCTGACTCCAAACTCCACTATGGTGAAGACCAAAGAGCTGTCAAAGGACACCAGAAACAAAATTGTAGCCCTGCACCAGGCTGGGAAGACTGAATCTGCAA
>NW_027193880.1:35000-72500 GCF_032444005.1 Ranitomeya imitator | reverse complement strand
TTTTCCGTCTGTCTGTCTGTCTGTCTGTCCTGGAAATCCCGCGTCTCTGATTGGCCTCGACCAATCAGTGACTGGCACAGCATCGACGTAGAAATCCCACGTCTCTGATTGGTCGAGGCCACGAGGCCTCGACCAATCAGTGACGGGCACATCGACGATGATGTCATAAAGGACGTAGACATCCCGCGTCTCTGATCCGGCGATGGGCACAGTATCGATGTAGATGTCATAATGGTTGCCATGGCGATGATGATGTCATAAAGGTTGCCTCGACCAATCAGCGACGGACACAGTCTGGAATCATCATTGTCCATACACTACGGGGACATGCATATTCTAGAATACCCGATGCGTTAGAATCGGGCCACAATCTAGTATATATATATATATATATACGTCAGTGAGTGAGTCCTGGTGGCCATAATACTGTAGGACTGTGGAGCTACATTATATTCATTTTGGGAATGCATTATACTCTATGAGGGTCTACATTAAATTCTATGGGGTGCTGCATTATATTCTGTGGGGGGCTGCATTATACCCTAAGAGGGGGGCTGCATTATACCCTATGAGGGAGGGCTACATTATACCCTATGAGGGGGGCTGCATTATAACCTATTAGGGGGACTGCATTATACCCTATGAGGGGGGCTGCAAGTATATATATAATTGCCTAAGGGTTTTTTTGTCTGTCTGTCTGTCCTGGAAATCCCGCCTCTCTGATTGGTCGAGGCCGCCAGGCCTCGACCAATCAGCGACGGGCACAGCATCGACGTAGAAATCCCGCGTCTCTGATCCATATACTACGGGGACATGCATATTCTAGAATACCCGATGCGTTAGAATCGGGCCACAATCTAGTTATACCATATAAGGGGAGCTGCATTATACCCTATGAGTGGGCTGCATTATATCCTATGAAGGGGCCTGCATTATAACCTATGAGGGGGCTGCATTATACCCTATGAGGGGGCTACATTATACCCTATGAGGGGCGCTGAAGTATACCCTATGAGGGAGGGTTGCATTATACCCTATGAGGGAGGGCTGCATTATACCCTATGAGGGGGGCTGCATTATACCCCATGAGTGGGCTGCATTATACCCTATGAGGGGGCTACATTATACTCTATGAGCGGGGCTGCATTATACCCTATAGGGAGGCTGCATTATTCCCTATGAGGGGGCTGCATTATACCCTATGAGGTAGGGCTACATTATACCATATGAGGGAGGGCTGCATTATACCTTATAAGGGAGGATTGCATTATACCCTTTGGGGAGGGCTATATTATACTCTATGAGGGTGGCTGCATTATACCATATGAAGGGGTGCTGCATTATACCCTATGAGGGGTGCTGCATTATACCCTAGGAGGGGGGCTGCATTATACCCCATGAGTGGGCTGCATTATACCCTATGAGGGGTGCTGCATTATACTCTGAGGGGGCTACATTATATTCTATGGGAGGCTTCATTATACCCTATGAGGGAGCTACATTATATTCTTTGAGGTGCTAAACTATATTCTATGGGGGGGCTACATTATATTCTATGGGGGGCTGCATTATATTCTATGAGGGGGCTACATTAAATTCTATGAGGGGGGCTACAATATAATCTATGGGGGCTGCATTATATTCTATGAGGGGGCTACTTTACATTCTATGACGGGGGCTGCATTATATTCTATGAGGGGGCTACTTTTTATTCTATGAGGGGGCTACATTATATTCTATGAGGGGGCTACATTAAATTCTATGAGGGGGCTACTTTTTATTCTATGAGGGGGCTACATTATATTCTATGAGGGGGCTACATTAAATTCTATGAGGGGGCTACATTATATTCTATGAGGGGGCTACATTATATTCTATGAGGGGGCTACATTAAATTCTATGAGGGGGCTACTTTTTATTCTATCAGGGGGCTACATTATATTCT
Organism: Ranitomeya imitator; assembly: GCF_032444005.1. Lineage (NCBI taxonomy): Eukaryota > Metazoa > Chordata > Amphibia > Anura > Dendrobatidae > Ranitomeya > Ranitomeya imitator. The sequence goes on along the minus strand of NW_027193880.1, from coordinate 70,555 downwards.
ATGAGGGGGCTACATTAAATTCTATGAGGGGGCTACTTTTTATTCTATGAGGGGCCTACTTTATATTCTATGATGGGGCTACTCCAACCAGTGCTATATAATTAAGAAGTGTACTACCTTATATTACACCCTGATATTAGTATTTTACCCCACAATTGGTGGTCTTGTATTTATTTCTTTGTAGCTACATAGTGGGCCCCAAGAATGATTTTCTATGGTGGGCCCAAGGTGCTCCAGTCCGACTCTGCTTACCTGGCGGTCCGACGAGCGGTCCGGAAGTTCTAGTACACGCAGGATTTTTTCGGACAGTTCTGTAATATAAGCCAAGTCTCCAGATTGAGACTTTTTTTTGGCCTATAAAGAAGAAAAGAAACAAAAAAGAACAATCTGAGATGATTGGCGGCCATTGTATGTGTCATCTGCTCCTCTCTGCAGATACACTGACTCCATACAGGATTTGGGGACTCGTCGTGTTTTATATGGGAGGAAAGAAGAAGCTTCTGTCCCACCATTATTATCTCTGAGTACAGAGAAGTTGTGTGCGGAGCGTCCGCCACTTACCTGCTGTAGTAAAGTCTTGATGTTGTGACATAAATCTGTCAGATACTCTGACGTCAGTTGATCTTGTCGGTGTTTAGTCAGGCAATCCTTTACTAGCTGCACCACCAGCCGGTGAGTGAAGCAGAGGATGCCATCGGGTGGTAGAAGCGCAATGTTAGGGCGATGGAAGATAAGAACCTCCAATAGCGCTTGTACCTGAAAATCATTCAGATGTAATTCAGCCATAGTGAGAAATTGCAAATGCTCTCCGTCACTATAGAACCAAAAATGGCACCCGGAACCCTGCGCGGCTTCTATTTATAGGGGCTGTGATGTCACAATGGCCGACAATCACCAGTGATGTCATCCTGGCCGACAATCACCAGTGATGTCATCACGGAATCTTGTGATAGAATTTTCCAGCATCGGCTCTGCACAGATACTTGCTGCCCGGCAATATTTCGGGTTTGCTCACACTTGTGTACCAATAATCCAGGAGAGTGGGGCGAGGTTTTCTCACTTGTCCTCCGTGTTCTGTCCGTGTAGAATCCGTCCTGTTATTCCGCAGCTATTAATCTTTTACACGACCATTTACAGGCTTCTTTGCTACAGAAATGGAATGTATCTGTAAAAACCGCTGGTCCCTCTGATGCTCCATAAGGCGTGCGACTGTTTCCTGCCAGTGTCCGATTTTGGACTGTAATCACAGAATGCTGCAGTTTTTTTCCTCACACCGAATATTTGTTTTGCTGTTTTTACCGGCGTTTTTTATCATTCACTTGAATGGGTGAAATACGCTGCAAAACTGAGAGACTTGACAAAGCGCTGCTTTAAAGAAAAAGCTGAGATTTCAGAAATCCCTGCGGCGTCTCGAGCATACTTTTATGGCACGCCGAAATGTTGGATTAGCACTTGAGCATGCTGAGTTAACACCTCATCAGAGCACGCTCGCTCACCACTAATCCTCCATCATAGGAATGGAAATACTGGATATGTTTATTACCTCACGGGTCTTTTTTCTTCTCCATAGATCATTTAACTCCTTAGTTGCAGAGTTTACTATTAACAACTGTGAAAAATATTGAAGAGGTAATCATCAATGACCCAAGTAATCAATCATTAAAAATCATGACATCGTTAACATTAATCTTTTTGTCTTTGGAAAGTTTCATCCTTTACTTAAATTGTGAAATGCCCCTCTTTTATGTCCCCATAGTGGGCACAATGTATGAAGTCAATGAGAAAGCAGTAATTATATATATATATATACACTATTTGTAAAAAAATTGCTTTAATTTCTATTTATGTACAGGTGCTTCTCACAAAATTAGAATATCATCAAAAAGTTAACTACATCACACACAGAGTCATTACATACAGAGTAATCTATTTCATGTGTTTATTTCTGTTAATGTTGATGATTATGGCTTACAACCAATGAAATCCCAAAAGTCATTATCTCAGTAAATTAGAATACTTTATATCACCAGCTTGAAAAATGATTGTAAAATCCGAAATGTTGTCCTACTGAAATGTATGTTCAGTAAATGCCCTCAATACTTGGTCCTTTTCCATCAATTACTGCATCAATGTGGCGTGGCATTGAGGCGATCAGCCTGCGGCACTGCTGAGGGGTTATGGAAGCCCAGGTTGCTTTGATAGCAGCCTTCAGCTCATCTGCATTGTTGGGTCTGGTGTCTCTCATCTTCCTCTTGACAATACTCCATAGATTCTCTATGAGGTTAAGGTCAGGCGAGTTTGCTGCTAATCAAGCCCAGTGATACTGTTGACTGTAAACCCGGTATTGGTACTTTTGGCAGTGTGGACAGCAGCAGTCTGCTCCTTGTGAATCTCCCCCAATTTCTGAATGGCCTTTTCTTTTTTTTTTTATATAAATTTTTATTGAAAATTTGCATTTACAACCATATGAAACAACAATCCATTGGCATCAATCATAGGATTTAGACATTGTACATTGTACTTGTAAAGGTTACCGATTAAGAATATCTTCTTTTGGAGATAACGAAGGTAATCTTAGCCAATATTATAACGTCTATATGGGATAGCGGAGAGAATTGTCAAAAATACAAAAACAAACAAAGAAATAAAAGAAGAAGGGAAGGGGGAAAGGGAGGGAGGAGAGTAAGAAAAGGAGCGGGGAGCCTTCACCGAGTCGCCTAACCCATTCCAACCGGCAGTCTAGCCCGCCTTCCCATTATCCAGTAAAGTAGTAAATATCTAACGCTAATCATGGAAAGAACAATCCTCTGGTAATTGTAGTGGACCCAGATTATTCTTCAATTTTTCCAAGAGGAACCATCTAGTGGAAGAGAAGGGAGTTATCATCTTCCGCCTTGCATCGGCCCCGCACGTTTTCCAAGAAACTGTCTCCATTTTTTAAGAAATTTGCCCGCTTGTTGTTGTTTTGGTGAGGAATGTGTATTGACCTTCCTGTGTGGCATGTGTCAATAAATATTTTGAGCAATGCAACTGGTAGCAATTAGTTCAGCTGTCTTTTTCTGTTTGTGTAAAATGACCATCTGTTTTTTGTTTTTTTTTGTCTGGGTGGCATGTGACAATAAATATTTTAAATTAGTTACAGCTATCTTAAAATGTGTTTTTTTTTCTGGGGCTTTGGTTTATGGGTTTATGAGAAATCGCTCCTGTCAAACCAATCTAATCAGTTTTTATGAAGAGGTAAGCTATAGGCTGGACCACGGTGAGTCATTGGACGTGGTATATCTCGATTTTTCCAAAGCGTTTGATACCGTGCCGCACAAGAGGTTGGTACACAAAATGAGAATGCTTGGTCTGGGGGAAAATGTGTGTAAATGGGTTAGTAACTGGCTAAGTGATAGAAAGCAGAGGGTGGTTATAAATGGTATAGTCTCTAACTGGGTCGCTGTGACCAGTGGGGTACCGCAGGGGTCAGTATTGGGACCTGTTCTCTTCAACATATTCATTAATGATCTGGTAGAAGGTTTACACAGTAAAATATCGATATTTGCAGATGATACAAAACTATGTAAAGCAGTTAATACAAGAGAAGATAGTATTCTGCTACAGATGGATCTGGATAAGTTGGAAACTTGGGCTGAAAGGTGGCAGATGAGGTTTAACAATGATAAATGTAAGGTTATACACATGGGAAGAAGGAATCAATATCACCATTACACACTGAATGGGAAACCACTGGGTAAATCTGACAGGGAGAAGGACTTGGGGATCCTAGTTAATGATAAACTTACCTGGAGCAGCCAGTGCCAGGCAGCAGCTGCCAAGGCAAACAGGATCATGGGGTGCATTAAAAGAGGTCTGGATACACATGATGAGAGCATTATACTGCCTCTGTACAAATCCCTAGTTAGACCGCACATGGAGTACTGTGTCCAGTTTTGGGCACCGGTGCTCAGGAAGGATATAATGGAACTAGAGAGAGTACAAAGGAGGGCAACAAAATTAATAAAGGGGATGGGAGAACTACAATACCCAGATAGATTAGCGAAATTAGGATTATTTAGTCTAGAAAAAAGACGACTGAGGGGCGATCTAATAACCATGTATAAGTATATAAGGGGACAATACAAATATCTCGCTGAGGATCTGTTTATACCAAGGAAGGTGACGGGCACAAGGGGGCATTCTTTGCGTCTGGAGGAGAGAAGGTTTTTCCACCAACATAGAAGAGGATTCTTTACTGTTAGGGCAGTGAGAATCTGGAATTGCTTGCCTGAGGAGGTGGTGATGGCGAACTCAGTCGAGGGGTTCAAGAGAGGCCTGGATGTCTTCCTGGAGCAGAACAATATTGTATCATACAATTATTAGGTTCTGTAGAAGGACGTAGATCTGGGGATTTATTATGATGGAATATAGGCTGAACTGGATGGACAAATGTCTTTTTTCGGCCGTACTAACTATGTTACTATGTTACTATGTTACCTCCTTATTTGTGAGTGCGTCCCCTTGCTCCACCGCCATGTAATGATGCAGTCGAGCTATTAAATCTGACAACTGAGGGGTAGACGATGATAAGTATAGTATGTATTAGTAATGGGGGACCCCTCCCTCCGCAACTCTCGCCACTCATATTCTCCCAATAATGTAAGATCGCCATTGTCACATTACTCCAAAGGCTGGTAATCCAGAAACTAGGCCCCAAAACGGGACTATGTAACCGCAGGACCATAGGCCATGTAATAAATCAGAGCTAGGTTGCTGACATCTAGGGCAGGCTGTAAGTCTGTTAGGTCTTATATCTGGTTTATGAATATTAAAAGCAGAGATTGCTCCATGCATCATTTTAAATTGAGTTTCCCTCCAATTTTCATTTATTATGTTTTAGTATATATACCCTGTAACATTATACTTTTCCAGAAAGGCATCCAGTCCCCTCTTAAATTTAAGTAATGAATCACTCATTACAACATCATACGGCAGAGAGTTCCATAGTCTCACTGCTCTTACAGTAAAGAATCCGCGTCTGTTATTATGCCTAAACCTTTTTTCCTCCAGACGTAGAGGATGCCCCCTTGTCCCTGTTTCAGGTCTATGATTAAAAAGATCATCAGAAAGGTCTTTGTACTGTCCCCTCATATATTTATACATTAAAACAAGATCTCCCCTTAGTCTTCGTTTTTCCAAACTAATTAGCCCCAAGTGTAATAATCTATCTTGGTATTGCAGACCCCCCAGTCCTCTAATAACCTTGGTCGCTCTTCTCTGCACCCGCTCCAGTTCAGCTATGTCTTTCTTATACACCGGAGACCAGAACTGTGCACAGTATTCTAAGTGTGGTCGCACTAGTGACTTGTATAGAGGTAAAATTATGTTCTCCTCATGAGCATCTATGCCTCTTTTAATGCATCCCATTATTTTATTTGCCCTTGTAGCAGCTGCCTGACACTGGCCACTGAACATGAGTTTTTCATCCACCCATACTCCCAGGTCTTTTTCATTGATGGTTTTGCCCAGAGTTTTAGAATTAAGCACATAGTTATTCATCTTATTACTTCTACCCAAGTGCATTACCTTACATTTATCCCCATTAAAGCTCATTTGCCATTTATCAGCCCAAGTTTCAAGTTTAAAAAAATCATCCTGTAATATAAAATTTTCCTCCTCAGTATTGATTACCCTGCAGAGTTTAGTGTCATCTGCAAATATTGAAATTCTGCTCTGTATGCCCCCTACAAGATCATTAATAAATATGTTAAAAAGAAGAGGGCCCAATACTGACCCCTGTGGTACCCCACTGCTAACCACGACCCAGTCCGAGTGTGCTCCATTAATAACCACCCTTTGTTTCCTATCCCTGAGCCAGCTCTTAATTGTAGCTAGAGGCAGAAAATGCCATCCTTGAACTCTTGAATCCACGAACTCTGCATTTGGTTTTGAGAAACGTAAGTCCCGGAACAAGTCATTCAGTTCTGGCTGTGTTAGAACATGAGGCTCACCAGACATACATGGCTCAGAGTTTGAATCAGCGTTGTTCCCCGTCTCTGACCCATGGACTGCAACATCTTCGTTGGCTGCCTGCTCTAGGCTCCATGACTCTAGTGGCTTTGATACTGGAAGAGCGTCTGTTGTGAATTCTGCTTTTGGATTCCCTCCAGTGGTTGTAGGTGGGAATGCAGTTGTCCCTGAGTTGCAGTCCTGGCCAGGTGTATCTGCTGATTGCAGTTCTGACTGGGATATTTAGGTGTGCAGGATTCTTGAGTCCTTGCCAGTTGCCCATGGTTCTGGGAGGTTTTGGATCTTTGTCTGGTTCCTCCTGCCTTGCTGCCAATTCAGCAAAGATAAGTGTTTGGTTTTTGTTTCTGTGGCACACATGCTGTGTGCTTAATAATTCTGTGCTATTCATTTGTTTTCTCTTGTCCAGCTTAGACTGTGTCAGTGTTTTCGCAGTCTTGTTGGATTCTCTGGAGTTGCAGATATACGCTCCACATCTTTAGTTAGATGGTGGAATTTTTTGTATTTTCTGCTGTGGATATTTTTAGAAGGGTTTTAATACTGACCGCTTAGGATTCTGTCCTATTCCTTCCTATTTTAGCTAGAGTGGCCTCTTTTGCTAAATCCTGTTTCCTGCCTGCGTGTGTCTTTTCCTCTACTACTCATAGTCAATATTTGTGGGGGGCTGCCTATCCTTTGGGGTTCTGCTCTGAGGCAAGGTAGATTTCCTATTTCTATCTATAGGGGTATTTAGTCCTCCGGCTGTGTCAAGGTGTCTAGGATTTGTTAGGCACACCCCACGGCTACTTCTAGTTGCGGTGTTAAGTTCAGGATATGCGGTCAGTACAGCTTCCACCAACTCAGAGAAAGTTCCATGCGGCTCCAAGGTCACCGGATCATAACAAGCGTCATCATGTGGCACCGGTCTCATAGCTGAAGACAGATTGGGATATTCAGTGGACTTCTTATTCTTAGCAGAGAAGTAACAGTTCGTCACATGGTCCTTCTGCTCCTGCCAAATCATTGATCATTAGGACAGCAAACGGCATTGACTTGCGAGAACCTCTCAGTTAACCTCTAAGATCAACAGCACATCTCACACAACAGATGTGAGGAGCCCAGGATTTGTCATGAGCAAAATCATAGGCTTTCATGATGAGAGCTGTCATGGTGCATCTGTGGAGCTTAAGCGTGTACTCTCCACAAATGTAACAGAAGGTATTGTGACTAGAGGTGCAGTTAGGGCTTCAGCTTGGGGTGGGGGGAAAAAATATGAGTGGGCCCCTAACCAGCTAATCCTGACTACAGCTACGTGGTGCACCCTAATTGTGAGTGTAGGGGAACATCAGCAGATGACGCGCTGTGATTTAAAATACATCTATATACAAAAACACTGATATTCCTATATGGAGACCATATGGAGGTAGATACCAGTCCTGCAGCCATATAAGATATTACAGCAGTTATAAATGGTGACTTACCGCTGATGTTCTTTCTGAAGGAATCGTTCACTTTTCTCATCTACTCCATCTGGTCCAGACCAACATGAAAACTTCTCCAAACATGACTGATCTGCAGAGATTATAACAAAGCCACATCTGAATTCTCACATTTCCAGCATCATCCATATCTATCCACAATCTGCACAAACTCCTCATTCTGCTGATACCCCAATACTGAGCCGCTGCTGCCATATGTGTCCCTGTTACTGCCCCTGATATCCCAATACTGAGCCGCTGCTACCGTATGTGTCCCTATTACTGCCCCTGATACCCCAATACTGAGCCGCTACTGCTGTATGTGTCCCTGTTACTGCCCCTGATACCCCAATACTGAGCCGCTGCTGCCGAATGTGTCTCTATTACTGCACCTGATAGCCCAACACTGAGCCACTGCTGCCGTATGTGTCCCTGTTACTGCACCTGATACCCCAATACTGAGTCGCTGCTGCCGAATGTGTCTCTATTACTGCACCTGATAGCCCAACACTGAGCCGCTGCTGCCGTATGTGTCCCTATTACTGCACCTGATAGCCCAACACTGAGCCACTGCTGCCGTATGTGTCCCTATTACTGCACCTGATACCCATATACTGAGCCACTGCTGCCATATGTGTCCCTATTATTGCACCTGATACCCCAATACTGAGCCGCTACTGCTGTATGTGTCCCTGTTACTGCCCCTGATACCCCAATACTGAGCCGCTGCTGCCGTATGTGTCCTTATTACTGCACCTGATACCCCAATACTGAGCCGCTGCTGCCGTATGTGTCCCTATTACTACACCTGATACCCCAATACTGAGCCACTGCTGCCGTATGTGTCCTTATTACTGCACCTGATACCCCTATACTGAGCCACTGCTGCCATATGTGTCCCTATTACTGCACCTGATACCCCAATACTGAGCCGCTGCTGCCGAATGTATCTCTATTACTGCACCTGATACCCTAATACTGAGCCGCTGCTGCCGTATGTGTCTCTATTACTGCACCTGATAGCCCATCACTGAGCCGCTGCTGCCGTATGTGTCCCTATTACTGCACCTGATACCCATATACTGAGCCACTGCTGCCGTATGTGTCCCTATTACTGCCCCTGATACACCAATACTGAGCTGCTGCCGTATGTGTCCCTATTACTGCGCCTGATACCCCAACAGCGTCGGACAGGAGCACCTTGGGCCCACCAGAGAAAATCATTCTTGGGGCCCACTATGTAGCTACATAGAAATAGATACAAGACCACCAATTGTGCGGTAAAAAGCGCTAATATCAGGGTATAATATAAGGTAGTTCACGTCTTAATAATGTAGCAAGGGTTGGGGTAGCCCCCTCACAGACTATAATGTAGCCCCCTCATAAAATATAATGCAGTCCCCTCTCATAGAATATAATGCAGCACCCCACAAAATGTAATGCAACCCTCTCAGGTATGACACAGTCCCCACCATAGAATATAATGTAGCACCCCATAGGGTATAATGCAGCCCCCCCATATAGTGTAATGCCACCCACCACAGAATATAATGTAGTCCCCTGAGAGAATGCAGTTCCACCACAGAATATAATGCAGCCCCCCATAGAGTATACTGTAACCCCTCATATAGTATGATGTAGCCCCCCATAATATAATGTAGTACCTTGAGTATAATGCAGTCCCCCCACAGAATATAATGTAGCCCCCCAGGGCTGTATTTAGAGTATCTGCTGCCCTAGGCACTTTTAGCGCTGCCTCCCCCTTTGGTGAGTATGACACTATCGGCAGTGACTTTGGCAAGAATCTCTGATGTGAAAGTCGCCTTTTGCAGCAGATCAGGCAGTTTTTCTGCATCTGCCGCGTAACGGATCACTTATGGCAACACTGCGTTCGGCCTCATTCATTCCCTATGGGATTTGTGGCACTTGCCGTGATCTGGCAAATGTGGTACCATACCTCCCAACTTTTGAAGGGAAGGAGGTATAAAGTTTGTGGCGTGCGTAGTGCGCCGCGGCAAATTTTAGGACATGCCTCTGACCAGACCCATTTCACAACTAGTCACACCCATATCCACGTCCCAACCGCAGCCATTTAGCATTGCTGATCACACTGTTTTATATACAATATTTATAAGCAAACTAAAATATGGCCACACAGTGCTCCATACTGTATAATGGCCACACATGATGCTCAATACTGTATAACGGCCACCACACATGATGCTCCATACTGTATAATGACCGCACATGATGCTCCATACTGTATAATGACCGCACATGATGCTCCATACTGTATAATGGCCACACATGATGCTCCATACTGTATAATGACCGCACATGATGCTCCATACTGTATAATGACCGCACATGATGCTCCATACTGTATAATGGCCACACATGATGCACACATGATGCTCCATACTGTATATTGACCGCACATGATGCTCCATACTGTATAATGACCGCACATGATGCTCCATACTGTATAATGGCCACACATGACGCTCCATACTGTATAATGGCCACACATGATGCTCCATACTGTATAATGACCGCACATGATGCTCCATACTGTATAATGTCCATTGGCCACACATGATGCTCCATACTGTATAATGACCGCACATGATGCTCCATACTGTATAACGGCCACACATGATGCTCCATACTGTATAATGACCGCACATGATGCTCCATACTGTATAATGGCCACACATGACGCTCCATACTGTATAATGACCACACATGATGCTCCATACTGTATAATGACCGCACATGATGCTCCATACTGTATAACGGCCACACATGATGCTCAATACTGTATAATGACCCCCCTCCTGTATGCATGGCTCATCTCCCTCCTATCCCATATACATAGCTCATATTACCCCCCCCCCCTGTATGCATGGCTTATATTCCCCCCTGTATGTAAGGCTCATATTCCCCCCTGCATGGCTCATATTCCCCCCTGCATGGCTCATATTCCCCCCTGCATGGCTCATATTCCCCCCTGCATGGCTCATGTTCCCCCCTGCATAGCTCATATTCCCCAATCCCCCCTGCATGGCTCATATTCCCCCCTGCATGGCTCATATTCCCCAATCCCCCCTGCATGGCTCATATTCCCCCCTGCATGGCTTATATTCCCCCCTGCATGGCTCATATTCCCCCCTGTATCTGTATGCATGGCTTATATTCCCCCCTGCATGGCTCATATTCCCCCCTGCATGGCTCCGCACCCGCTCCTGCTCGGCGCGCCGGCTTATGTCCTCCTTCATCCCCCCCGTCCCTCATACTCACCTGTCCCACTGCACGGCCGTGCCGACATCCCTCGCGCTCTGTCCCGACTCCAGGCGGCGGCGCCGGCGCCGACGCAGCACCTTCTTCCTGCTTGAGCGGTCATGTGACACCGTTCATTAAGATCATGAATATACGCATATTCATGATCTTAATGAGCGGTGTCACGTGACAGCTCGTTCAGGACGAGCTGCAGTGCAGACGCCGAGACCATCGCTGGAGCAGGGTGAGTATTCAAGGCGGGCGGCGGTGTCGGCGGCGGCAGGGGAGGGGGCCCTGGAGCAGGGGGAGGCCCTGCCAGCAGGTGTCAGTGCCAGGGCCCACCGGAGGATCCTCCGGTTCCCCGGTGGGCCAGTCCGAGCCTGTACCCCAATACTGAGCCGCTGCTGCCGTATGTGTCCCTATTACTGCACCTGATACCCCAATACTGAGCCGCTGCTGCCGTATGTGTCCCTATTACTACACCTGATACACCAATACTGAGCTGCTGCCGTATGTGTCCCTATTACTGCCCCTGATACCCCAATACTGTAACAATCCTGCCGGCATCACTGCATGGCCTTCCATTCCCCACCTGCCTGTTACATCTACTCACTCACCCAGTGCCATGCTGTGAGATCTATCTGCTGCCGGCTCCATGCCATGTGCTTCATGACCGCTTGCTCTGTGTACACTTCCTGGCTGTGTGCATAGGGGGGCGGCGCCAGCCATTCCGGATTCTTATTGAGACTGTGTGCACCTCCCTAAGGTGCTTCTGGCCAATAGCCTTGAGGCCTCTGATACTTAAGGCATCCTCACCCATTGGAGGATGCCTGAACAAACTATTCCCTTCAGTTAGCACTTGCTACTGAGCTGCCAGGTCATGTGTTTCCTGTCTCAGGCCTTCATCTGTGTTCTGTTTGTGTGTCCGTTCCTGTCTGAACTCTGGTCTAAGTCCGTTCCTGTTCCTCCTTTGTCATTTGTCATTTCCCACTCTGCTGTGTGTACCTCCGTGTTATCTTTCTGCTCTGTTCTACCACAACCTGTGGTTCTGTGTCTCTCAGCTTTTCTCTCAGCTCTGCTCTCTGTAACTTTGCTCTGCACTCTGACCTTGCTTTACACTCTGTGGCTTTGCTCTCAGCTCTGCACTCTGACCTTGCTCTGCACTCTGTGGCTTTGCTCTGCGGCTCTGATCTGCTCTCGCTCTGCGGCTCCGCTCCTTGCGGTTCTACCTGGCTCCGCTCCTTGCGGTTCTACGTCTTTCACTCTTGGCGTTACCTCCTGCGGTTCTGGCTCTTAGCTCTGCCGCCTCCAGCGTCTCTGCTCTTGGCTCTGCCGCCTCCAGCGTCTCTGCTCTTGGCTCTGCCGCCTCCAGCGTCTCTGCTCTTGGCTCTGCCGCCTCCAGCGTCTCTGCTCTTGGCTCTGCCGCCTCCAGCGTCTCTGCTCTTGGCTCTGCCGCCTCCAGCGTCTCTGCTCTTGGCTCTGCCGCCTCCAGCGTCTCTGCTCTTGGCTCTGCCGCCTGTAGCGTCTCTGCTCTTGGCTCTGCCGCCTCCAGCGGCTCTGCCGCCTCCAGCGTCTCTGCTCTTGGCTCTGCCGCCTGCAGCGTCTCTGCTCTTGGCTCTTCCGCCTCCAGCGTCTCTGCTCTGCCGCCTCCAGCGTCTCTGCTCTTGGCTCTGCCTTCTCCTTCTCTTCACTCCACCTCCTGTGATTCTGCTTTGCTTCCACTTTTTCTCTATCTTTATTCTGCTACTTGCCATACAGGTCTCTACCTGTTTCTTTATATTCTCCAGTCTGAACAGGTTCTTACCTGTTTCCATACATCCATCTGAATACCAGTTCCTACCAGAGTATCAGTCCTGTCTGCCAGTACCAGCTGTGCCCATCTGCCTGCCTGTATCTCCGTCAAGCCAGTCCGCCCATCAGGGTCTCTGTCATACCCGTCTGTCAGCCAGTGTCACAGCCGTGCCTACCTGCCTGTGTCTTGTCCCCGGTGGGATCAGCATCCACAGTCCGACTCCACCCTGGAGTGGTACCTGGTAGCTTCCGATTGCACAAGTCTGACCTCACCATCAGAGGCTCCAGCGAACACCTAGGAAGCTACTTAGTTACGCCCCTTCCAGAGAAGTTCGGTCTGTGGTCCAGTGGGGCCACACCATCAGGCGCCCGTGCCAACCAGTCTCGGCGCGAGCGTTACAAATGCTGAGCTGCTGCTGCTGTATGTGTCCCTATTACTGCCCCTGATACCCCAATACTGAGCCGCTGCTGCCGTATGTGTCACTATTACTGCCCCTGATACCCCAATACTGAGCCACTGCTGCCGTATGTGTCCCTATTACTGCCCCTGATACCCCAATACTGAGCCGCTGCTGCCGAATGTGTCTCTATTACTGCCCCTGATACCCCAATACTGAGCCGCTGCTGCCGTATGTGTCCCTATTACTGCCCCTGATACCCCAATACTGAGCCGCTGCTGCCGTATGTGTCCCTATTACTGCCCCAGATACCCCAATACTGAGCCGCTCCTGCCGTATGTGTCCCTATTACTGCCCCTGATACCCCAATACTGAGCCGCTGCTGCCGTATGTGTCCCTATTACTGCCCCTGATACCCCAATACTGAGCCGCTGCTGCCATATGTGTCCCTATTACTGCTCCTGATACCCCAATACTGAGCCGCTGCTGCCGTATGTGTCCCTATTACTGCCCGATACCCCAATACTGAGCCGCTGCTACCGTATGTGTCCCTATTACTGCCCCTGATACCCCAATACTGAGCCGCTGCTGCCGTATGTGTCCCTATTACTGCCCGATACCCCAATACTGAGCCGCTGCTACCGTATGTGTCCCTATTACTGCCCCTGATACCCCAATACTGAGCCGCTGCTGCCGTATGTGTCCCTATTACTGCACCTGATACCCCAATACTGAGCCGCTGCTGCCATATGTGTCCCTATTACTGCACCTGCTGTGTGGTACAATAACGGCTCCCCTTACCGCCCAATATAATAGTCGCCCGCCAGGGCCGTGGGGATATAGAGCATCATGTGTGGCAATTATACAGTATTGAGCATCATGTGGGATCATTATACAGTATGGAGAACTGTGTGTGGCCATTATACAGTATTGAGCATCATGTGTGGCCGTTATACAGTATGGAGCATCATGTGTGGCCAATGGACATTATACAGTATGAAGCATCATGTGTGGCCATTATACAGTATGGAGCATCATTTGTGGCCATTATGCAGTATTGAGCATCATGTGGGATCATTATACAGTGTGTGGCCGTTATACAGTATGGAGCACTATGTGTGGCCATTATACAGTATGGAGCGCTATGTGTGGCCATTATACAGTATGGAGCACTGTGTGGCCATTATACACTATGGAGCACTGTGTGGCCGTTATACAGTATTGAGCATCATTTGTGGCCATTATACAGTATTGAGCATCATGTGGGGTCATTATACAGTATTGAGCATCATGTGGGGTCATTATACAGTATGGAGCATCATGTGGGGTCATTATACAGTATGGAGCATCATGTGGGGCCATTATACAGTATGGAACATCATGTGGGGCCATTATACAGTATGGAGCATCATGTGTGGCCATTATACAGTATGGAGCATCATGGGTGGCCATTATACAGTATGGAGCATCATGTGTGGCCATTATACAGTATGGAGCATCATGTGTGGCCATTATACAGTATAGAGCATCATGTGTGGCCATTATACAGTATGGAGCATCATGTGTGGCCATTATACAGTATGGAGCATCATGTGTGGCCATTATACAGTATGGAGCATCATGTGTGGCCATTATACAGTATGGAGCATCATGTGTGGCCATTATACAGTATGGAGCATCATGTGTGGCCATTATACAGTATGGAGCATCATGTGTGGCCATTACACAGTATGGAGCACTGTGTGGCCATATTTATTTTTGTTTATAATTATTGGATATGAAACAGTGTGATCAGCAGTGCTAAATGGGTGTGGTTGGGACGTGGATATGTGTGTGACTCGTGGAATGGGTGTGGTCAGAGGCGTGGCCTAAAATTATACTTCTTTGGTTGGGATGAATGGTACCACATTTGCCAGATCACGGCAAGTGCCACAAATCCCATAGGGAATGAATGAGGCCGAACGCAGTGTTGCCGTAAGTGATCTGTTACAGGCAGATGCAGAAAAACTGCCCGATCTGCTGCAAAAGGCGACTTTCACATCAGAGATTCTTGCCAAAGTCACTGCCGATAGTGTCATACTCACCAATGGGGGAGGTAGCACTAAAAGTGCCTAGGGCAGCAGAAACTCTAAATACGGCCCTGGTTGTTACCTTATTCCAGAAGGAAAAGAGATAAGGAAGGATGGGGATACGGATCACAGAGGTATCATATGGATACTGTGAGAGACATTAAAAAGGAAATTAGCATATATAATATCACAGCCAAGTGCCCATAGGGGTATAAAGTACCTAATGGTTATGTGTCCGTATATGGTAGCCCACTCTGTGGCTGTTGGTAATCTGTAGGTAGGTAATATACACACGTATACGTTTTTAGTACAGGGGCTATAAAGAGGTCAGGTCGGTTATAGGCAAGGTGAATTACCTGTGTGAAGGGTATGTAGGACAGCCGCGATCCGTCATATCCGGCCTGAGCTGCTGACTTCCGGTCTGGCGGCATGTAGTATTATTTAACCCTGGCTGTGGCGGTGAACATGCACGCCGACACAGCAGGGCGCGGGAGCGCCGCTTACAACTACCCTTCACACAGGTAATTCACAGTATCCATATGATACCTCTGGGATCCTTATCCCCAGCCTTCCTTATCTCTTTTCCTTCTGGAATAAGGTAACCGTGCACTTCCATTACTCTTATATATATATGATCCAGTCCTGTCTCAGTATACTAGCATTTTTTCATGTATATTTGCATATGTGTGTATATATCTTTATGTAGGATTCCTAGTCGTTATTTTTTTCCCTTCATTTACAGATTGTGTGTATATACTTTGTATATATTAATTTGCACCAGGAGGACCCCACACTATAGACTATTCACAGATGTTCTTTATTATTTTGAATTTCCATTCTGGTTTTACTTATTTATTTTGTTTCTTTTCTCTATTTACAGCGATTTGTGATAAAGGCTTCGGCGGAGCCGAAACGTTTTTCTTGTATGTCGCTTATTGTTTAAGATTCTGTTACGCTCACAGAGTATGCTATAATAAATTTAGATTTTCTTTTGCATGATATCCACAAGAGAGTGCAGTGAACTTTAAAAATTATCTCCATAAAGATGGGACCTTAACCCGTATGGCAGGTGACTCGAGCCTTTTTACAGGGTCTCTATCATGTCCCGGCTCTATGTGTCACTGTGCCTCCTGGGTATTAGGGCGAACAGGTGACGTGACGTGTAATCCAGCTGTCCTGCTGGTTTCTGCTGTCAGTCCTGGAGTCCCTCACAACCTCAGTGTTCCGGCTACCGGTAATCTGCGCCAGCCAGGGAGGTAGCTAATTCACTGCTCTGCTCCACTGGTGTTCCTTCTCATGTGCTTCGCTCTCCCACACGCTCACTACAATCTGTTTGGCTGTCTGTATTATCTCTGTCTAGGAGCTGCAGCACTTTCTCGTGGCTGCACGGCTCCTCATACGTTCTTCCTCCCTCAGACTGCTCCAGTCTGCTCTCGGGCACTATCTGACTAACTTTCCCTCCAAACAACAATATATCTCTAAATGCAGGCGAGTCACCTAGAAATTAGGATCAACAGCTCCCCCTTGTGGCCTGGAGTGTGAACAAATTACATGTTTGTGTTACCTGGTGAGAGTTATCCTTCATCGCTTCCAAGTGTGACATCTCCCCTTGAGGAAAGCAATGCCACTGTGATGACCAGGACCCTGGGGCATCACAATAATGCCACCACTGTGCCCCTTACATAGTAATAATGACTCCTTTGTGCTCGCTAAATAGTAAAATGCCTTCCTAGAAAATTAGTGCCCTGTGCTAGTGCTCTCCACTTTTTGTCTCTAAAAAGTAATAATATCCCATATGCAGCTTTAAAGGTCACAATAGTCTGACTGCCCCATAGCAATAATGCTTAAGTGCCCAATTAAGATTTAATAATGTCTCCTAAGTTCCTCCCATGTACAGCTCCACTATACACCATATGGGGGGCCCACAGCTTCCCTGTACACAGTATAATGCCCCCACAGCTCCCCTATACACAGAATGATGATCCCACAGATCTTCTATACACAGTATGATGAGCCCACTGCTCCCCTATACACAGTGTGATGTCCTCACTGCTCCCCTCTATACAGTATGATGAGCCCACTGTTCCACTATACACAGTATAATGCCAACAGAGCTCCACTATAGAAAGTATTATGCTCCCCTATACACAGTATGATGATCCCACAATTTCTCTATACACAGTTTGATGTCCCAACTGCTCCCCTTTACACAGTATAGTGAGCCCACAACTCCCCTATACACCGTATGATGTCCCCACTGCTCCCTTCTATACAGTATGATGAGCCCACTGCTCCCCTATACAAAGAATGATGATCCCACAGCTCCTCTATACACAGTATGATGCCAACAGAGCTCCACTATAGAAAGTGTTATGCCCCCCAGAGGTCCCCTATATACAGTATAATGGGCCAACTGCTCCCTTATGCACAGTATAATACCTTCACAGCTCCCCTATACACAGTATGGCAAGCCCACAGCTCCCCCATACACAATATGATGATCTCACAGCTCCCTTATACACAGTAGGATGGGCCTGCAGCTCCCGTACATACAGTACGATGTCCAACAGAGTTCCCCTATACATGGAATTATGTCCCCGCTGCTCCCCCAAAACACAGTGTAATAGTTCATAGCGTTCTTACACCATGCAGCGAGAGAGTCCCACTGGAAGGAGGAAATTAACTTTATTTCTCCCGGGAGCCTCGCTCTTCCAGTCATAGGGGCGGCGTCTGCACAGTTTCAGTCACTGCTCTGTGTATAGGTACAGGGGTGGGCTCCTCTGCTGACTTGCAGACATTGGTATTTGGCGCAAAGTATTAACTGGTGTAAATGTAGGACAGGGCCCTAGCATCATACATGTCAACATATTGGTATTGGCAGTGCCATTGAAGGATTTAACCGCATAGACTAAACAGTGGTGGAGCAGTGAGAGATAATTTTGCAAGTGGTAGAGCACAGTTTGAGCTGGGGGGGGGGGGGGGGACACTCTCTCATGGGCAGCGGTACTGGCCCAGGGCCCCTCATGTTACAACGGTGTGTCTGACGTTGGGTGCGCACCACCACCGCCAGAGACACTTCATTGTACTACGAAGGACCCTGTGCCAGTGCCGTCGCGTAAAAGTGGGCACACCCACCCCTTCAGACAAACGGCACTCTCACGGGTGCTTGCGCCAAGTGGTGACTGACCACGGCCCCGTGGGGGGAGTCGGCCCATTTAGGGCGGTCATATGCTGGACAAACAGCAGCTGCAAATTGAGAAATTGGAACAGTCAGTAAGACCAGTCCAAAAGCAAGACCTTTTTACAGGAAAGCTAGGTGTCAGCCGGGAAAGGTGGGGCAAAAAAATTAGAAATCCATGATTATTTCATTTTAATGAAGGTTAGATCATCAACATTTTGGGTAGCCAGACGAGTCCTTTTTTTGGTCAGCATTGAACCAGCAGCACTGAAGACTCTTTCTGATAGCACACTAGCTGCTGGGCAAGCAAGCTCCTGCATATTCTGCCAATTCTGGCCAGGTGTCTATTTTGGATGCCCAGTAATCAAATGGGAATGACGGGTGAGGGAGAACATCGATAAGGGAGGAAAAATAGTTAGTAACCATACTGGACAAATGTTGTCTCATGTCACTTTGAATTGATGCTGCAGTACCTGTCCTGTCTGCAGTCATTGCGAAATCACTCCACAACCTGGTCAGAAAACCCCTCTGTCCAATGCCACTTCTGATTTGTGCACCTCTAACACCTCTGCCATGTTGCCCCCTGCAGCTCGTGTGAGAACCATCACCGCCGCTGTGTGCTGGGAATGCCTGAACCAAACGGTCTACAAGAGTTGCTTGTTTGGTTGCCAATATTTGCTCAAGGTTCTCATGTGGCATGATATTTTGCAATTTCCCTTTATAGCGTGGATCCAGGAGGCAGGCCAACCAGTAATCATCATCGGTCATCATTTTTATAATGCGGGGGTCCCTTTTTAGGATACGCAAGGCATAATCCGCCATGTGGGCCAATGTTCCAGTTGTCAATTCACTGCTTGTGCTGGGTTGAGGAGCACTTTCTGGCAAATCAACGTCACTTGTCTCCCTCAAAAACCCTGAACCTGGCCTTGCAACGCTACCAGTTTCTATTGCCCCTGAGAAGCTCCCTCATCCAAAAAGTATTCATCCCCATCATCCTCCTCGTCCTCATCCTCCTCTTCGCCCGCCACCTCGTCCAGTAGTCTTCCCTGACCAGACAATGGCTGACTGTCATCAAGGCTTCCCTTGTCCTCAGCTGCAGATGCCTGCTCCTTTATGTGCGTCAAACTTTGCATCTGCAGACGCATTAGGGGGATGCTCATGCTTAGGATGGCGTTGTCTGCACTAACCAGGCGTGTGCATTCCTCAAAACACTGAAGGACTTGACACAGGTATTGTAGCTTCGACCACTGCACACCTGACAACTCCAAGTCTGCCATCCAACTGCCTGCCCGTGTATGTGTATCCTCCCACAAATACATAACAGCACGCCTCGGTTCGCACAGCCTCTGAAGCATGTGCAGTGTGGAGTTCCACCTTGTTGCAACGATGATTAGGCGGTGCTGGGGAAGCCTCAAAGATCGCTGATGGTTCTGCATACGGCTGGAGTGTACAGGTGAACGGCGGATGTGCGAGCAAAGTCTTCGCACCTTCAGGAGCAGGTCGGGTAACCCCGGTTAACTTTTCAGGAAGCACTGCACCACCAGGTTTAAGGTGTGAGCCAGGCAAGGAATGTGTTTCAGTTGTGAAAGGGCGATGGCAGCCATAAAATTCCTTCCGTTATCACTGACTACCTTGCCTGCCTCAAGATGTACACTGCCCAGCCATGACTGAGTTTCTTGCTGCAAGAACTCGGATAGAATTTCCGTGGTGTGTCTGTTGTCGCCCAAACACTTCATTTCCAACACAGCCTGCTGACGCTTGCCACTAGCTGTTCCATAATGGGACACCTCAGGTGCAACAGTGGCAGCTGCGGATGGAGTGGTTGTGCGACTGCGGTCTGTGGACGAGCTCTCGCTTCTGCTGGAGGACGAGGAGGAGGGGGAGGGGTGGCGAACGGCTACAGCCAACTGTTTCCTAGACCGTGGGCTAGGCAGAACTGTCCCAATCTGGCTGTCCCCTGTGGACCCTGCATCCACCACATTAACCCAGTGTGCCGTGATGGACACATAACATCCCTGGCCATGCCTACTGGTCCATGCATCTGTTGTGAGGTGCACCTTTCTACTGACAGATTGCCGGAGTGCATGGACAATGCGGTCTTTGACATGCTGGTGGAGGGCTGGGATTGGTTTCCTTACAAAGAAGTGTCGACTGGGTAGGTCGTAACGTGGTACTGTGTAGCCAATCAGGGCTTTGAAAGCTTCGCTTTCAACTATCCGGTAGGGCATAATCTCTAACGAGATTAGTCTAGCAATGTGGGCGTTCAAACCCTGTGTACTCGGATGAGTACATCCTTTTCCTAAGGAGAGTCTTGTAGGGTGAGCTGGACTGGAGTGCTGCATATGGTGGAACTAGCGGGGGTGATGGTGGACATGGCAGACAGAGAGGGTTGGTGATGGTATTCTTGCTGTTGGCCTACATAGTTTTTCCTACCACGAACCTGGTGATTCCCTGACTGCTTTGACCTTGCGACGAAACCTCCACATTTGCTGCAGGTGGTGTGGTAAACGGTGGGCTTACAGTGAGGGAAGGGATGTAGCGTTGCTGACTAGCTTCATTGTGAGAGGGTGCAACAACGTTAAGGGACGTTTGGTAGTTAGTCCAGGCTTGCAAGTGCATGGTGGTTAAATGTCTACGCATGCAACTGGTATTTAGATTTTTCACATTCTGACCTCTGCTGAAGGTCCTTGAGCATTTCTTACAGATGACTTTGCACTGATCATTTGGATCTTGTTTAAAAAATTGCCAGACTGCACTCTTCCTACTATCGGATACCTTTACAGGCATTGCACACTGAGCTACTTTAACCGGATGGCCACGCTGTCCTACAACTGTTTTTGGTTTTGAAGGAACGTAATAGCAACAGTATATATTGTAAAAAAATATAAAATAATGTTCTAAAAAGATCAATAAGATCTGAATAATAAAATATAAACCAATCGCTCGTTGCTAAAAGGAGAGAAGAAGAGTGGCAGACCACCCGGACTTTGTATAAAAGATCAAAAGGCCGTCACCTGGACTCACAAAACTAGCAGGAATATATATAAAATGTATACATATATATATACTATATATTAAAAAAAGCCACAAAGAAATAGGTCAGACAAAAATAAGCCTTTATTATAACAATATGGCAACATCAGCACAAAAGTGCATGTACTTGGGAAATAAATATACGCGGGTATACAGGCTAAAATACGATATAGACAAAAATAAATAATCCCGCAATCTTATTACAAGGACATGTATAAAATGGCGTGCATAAAAGGGGAAGTTATGCAACTAGTGAAAATAAAAAATGTGCAAAATATTAGTTGAAAATAAAATTATACATACGTGTCTACTTTAACAATGTGCAAAAAAGTGCCGAGAAAATATATATATGTGCAAAGTTACATAAAAAGAACATGGGGGAGGACAACTCCGCAGTGCACAATGTGTCCCCTCATGCACCGCAATATCATACATGCACACCGATAATTTCTTAAAGACATATGGGAATTACACAAATCAACCGTATATATACATGTCGGTCCTGCATGCCCAAGTACAGAGCACCCCGACGCGCGTTTCGGTGATTGCTTCGTCAGGGAGTGATGTACGAGCAGAACCGAGAAGGTACCGTATTTTTCGGACTAAAAGACGCACTTTTTCCCCCCCAAAAAAGGAGGGAAAATGGGGGGTGCGTCTAATAGTCGCAATGCAGGCTTACCTAGGTGGCAGAGGTGCGGTGGCAGAGGTCCGGTGGCAGAGGTGCGGTTGCGGGGGTGTGGCGGCAGAGGAGGCGCAGTAAGCGGGGTCCCTTTCCCCGGTATGGTGATGCAGCAGGCCCGGTATGCAGCAGAGCCGGGTGAATCCTCTTGTTATCGGTGGTGGCGGCCATTTTCCGGAGGCCGCGCGTGCGCAGATGGAGCGCTCTGCTTCCCGGGGCTTCAGGAAAATGGCCGCCGCGATCTCCATCTGCGCACGCGCGGCCTCCCGCGGCCATTTTCCTGAAGCCCCGGGAGCAGAGCGCTTTATCTGCACACGCGCGGCCTCAGGAAGATGGCCGCGCCCACCGATAACAAGAGGATTCACCCGGCTCTGCTGCATACCGGGCCTGCTGCATCACCATACCGGGGAAAGGGACCCCGCTTCCTGCGCCTCCTCTGCTGCCACACCCCCGCCACCGGACCTCTGCCACCACACCTCTGCCACCTAGGTAAGCCTGCATGGTACGCCAGGGACCCCTCTCACGCCATACCTCTCACTGCACCTCCTGATCCCAGCACCTTCTCATCCCAGCACCTCCTGATCCCAGCACCTCCTGATCCCAGCACCTCCTGATCCCAGCACCTTCTCATCCCAGCACCTTCTCATCCCAGCACCTTCTCATCCCAGCACCTTCTCATCCCAGCACCTCCTCATCCCAGCATCACCCCACCTTGCCTCCTGTGACCCTGCTCTGCCACCGCCATAAGATACTGTAAATTCGGACAATAAGACGGACCCCCATGTTATAAAAAATCTTTTTTTCTGCAATTTTCACCCCAAATTTGGGGTGCGTCTTATGGTCCGGTGCGTCTTATAGTCCGAAAAATACGGTATATATACTTACCGGAGGCGCTGATAGGAATGGGCTGATGGCTATTGCGGCGCACCGGAAGCGCTCAGAGCCAGCGTCACGTAACCCGGCAGTGGAGAAGCCGCTGCTAGGCAACCAAGACACTGGATGAGAGCAAGCCGGGACACAGACAGCGCATGCGCACAGTCATGCCCAACGCTATGGACGCAAGAGGATTAAAGACAATGCCGGTATGGACAAAAAAAGGGGGGTGGAAAAGAGGGAAGGAGGGGGGGGAAGGGAAAGGGGGAAGAGGGGGAGGAGGAGGAGGGAAAGGGGGAAAAAAAGGGGTGATTCCATTAAAAGGCCAATTATACTAGCCAAGAAAATGGTAACTACTACTGGACAAAAATTACATTGTGGGTACAAATGCATATTAGCAAAAAAATAAATAAATAAATAATTGCATGCTCAAAAAATATGTAAAATGATGTCGGACAGAATCATTATGCACATTAAAAGTAAAAATAGTAGAATGAATGTGAAAACATATAAATATATAATATGTGTGGTGCAAAAAAGGGGAGGGGGTGGAAAGAGGATGGGAGAATGCATACGAAAATAAAACGTACATTAGTTGTTATTATGGGATATACATACAGCCATGCATATATAACACATCCAAAAATATTATTATTATTATAAAACATTAAAATATATATTTTTTTTTAATAGAATGTGTATTTAATAAATAATAGCATTACAATTGCGAACCCACAACAAACAACATGAAGAGGACAGAAAAAAAAACATTTAAAATGTTTTAAAACACACGGCTCTTCTCTACACACACACACGGCTCTGCTCTACACACACACACGGCTCTGCTCTACACACACACGGCTCTGCTCTACACACACACACACGGCTCTGCTCTACACACACACACGGCTCTGCTCTACACACACACACGGCTCTGCTCTACACACACACGGCTCTGCTCTACACACACACACACGGCTCTGCTCTACACACACACACGGCTCTGCTCTACACACACACACGGCTCTGCTCTACACACACGGCTCTGCTCTACACACACACGGCTCTGCTCTACACACACACACGGCTCTGCTCTACACACACACACGGCTCTGCTCTACACACACACACGGCTCTGCTCTACACACACACACGGCTCTGCTCTACACACACACACGGCTCTGCTCTACACACACACGGCTCTGCTCTACACACACACACACGGCTCTGCTCTACACACACACACGGCTCTGCTCTACACACACACACGGCTCTGCTCTACACACACACACGGCTCTGCTCTACACACACACGGCTCTGCTCTACACACACACACGGCTCTGCTCTACACACACACACGGCTCTGCTCTACACACACACACGGCTCTGCTCTACACACACGGCTCTGCTCTACACACACACACGGCTCTGCTCTACACACACACGGCTCTGCTCTACACACACACACGGCTCTGCTCTACACACACACACACGGCTCTGCTCTACACACACACACGGCTCTGCTCTACACACACACACGGCTCTGCTCTACACACACACACGGCTCTGCTCTACACACACACGGCTCTGCTCTACACACACACACGGCTCTGCTCTACACACACGGCTCTGCTCTACACACACACACGGCTCTGCTCTACACACACACACGGCTCTGCTCCACACACACACGGCTCTGCTCTACACACACGGCTCTGCTCTACACACACACGGCTCTGCTCTACACACACACACGGCTCTGCTCTACACACACACACGGCTCTGCTCCACACACACACACGGCTCTGCTCTACACACACACACGGCTCTGCTCTACACACACACGGCTCTGCTCTACACACACACACGGCTCTGCTCTACACACACACACGGCTCTGCTCTACACACACACACGGCTCTGCTCTACACAAACGGCTCTGCTCTACACACACACGGCTCTGCTCTACACACACACACGGCTCTGCTCTACACACACACACGGCTCTGCTCTACACACACACACGGCTCTGCTCTACACACACACACGGCTCTGCTCTACACACACACACGGCTCTGCTCTACACACACACACGGCTCTGCTCTACACAAACGGCTCTGCTCTACACACACACGGCTCTGCTCTACACACACACACGGCTCTGCTCTACACACACACACGGCTCTGCTCTACACACACACACGGCTCTGCTCTACACACACGGCTCTGCTCTACACACACACACGGCTCTGCTCTACACACACACGGCTCTGCTCTACACACACACACGGCTCTGCTCTACACACACACGGCTCTGCTCTACACACACACACGGCTCTGCTCTACACACACACACGGCTCTGCTCTACACACACACACGGCTCTGCTCTACACACACACACGGCTCTGCTCTACACACACACGGCTCTGCTCTACACACACACACGGCTCTGCTCTACACACACACGGCTCTGCTCTACACACACACGGCTCTGCTCTACACACACACACGGCTCTGCTCTACACACACACGGCTCTGCTCTACACACACACACGGCTCTGCTCTACACACACACGGCTCTGCTCTACACACACACACGGCTCTGCTCTACACACACACACGGCTCTGCTCTACACACACACGGCTCTGCTCTACACACACACACGGCTCTGCTCTACACACACACGGCTCTGCTCTACACACACACGGCTCTGCTCTACACACACACGTCTCTGCTCTACACACACACACGGCTCTGCTCTACACACACACGGCTCTGCTCTACACACACACACGGCTCTGCTCTACACACACACGGCTCTGCTCTACACACACACACGGCTCTGCTCTACACACACACACGGCTCTGCTCTACACACACACACGGCTCTGCTCTACACACACACACGGCTCTGCTCTACACACACACGGCTCTGCTCTACACACACACACGGCTCTGCTCTACACACACACACGGCTCTGCTCTACACACACACACGGCTCTGCTCTACACACACACGGCTCTGCTCTACACACACACGTCTCTGCTCTACACACACACACGGCTCTGCTCTACACACATACACACATGGCTCTGCTCTACACACACACACGGCTCTGCTCTACACACACACGGCTCTGCTCTACACACACACACGGCTCTGCTCTACACACACGGCTCTGCTCTACACACACACGGCTCTGCTCTACACACACACACGGCTCTGCTCTACACACATACACGGCTCTGCTCTACACACACACACGGCTCTGCTCTACACACACACGGCTCTGCTCTACACACACACGTCTCTGCTCTACACACACACACGGCTCTGCTCTACACACATACACACATGGCTCTGCTCTACACACACACACGGCTCTGCTCTACACACACACGGCTCTGCTCTACACACACACGGCTCTGCTCTACACACACACACGGCTCTGCTCTACACACACGGCTCTGCTCTACACACACACGGCTCTGCTCTACACACACACACGGCTCTGCTCTACACACATACACGGCTCTGCTCTACACACACACACAGCTCTGCTCTACACACACACACGGCTCTGCTCTTCACACACACACGGCTCTGCTCTACACACACACACAGCTCTGCTCTACACACACACACAGCTCTGCTCTACACACACACGGCTCTGCTCCACACACACACGGCTCTGCTCTACACACACACAGCTCTGCTCTACACACACACACGGCTCTGCTCTACACACACACGGCTCTGCTCTACACACACACACGTGTCGCCGCTCCTATACATATATATATACAGTATATAATGCCATGGATGAGGCCAGTATGCTGAGTCGCTGCTCCTATACATATATATATACAGTATATAATGCCATGGATGAGGCCAGTATGCTGAGTCGCTGTTCCTATACATATATATATACAGTATATAATGCCATGGATGAGGCCAGTATGCTGAGTCGCTGTTCCTATACATATATATATATATATACAGTATATAATGCCATGGATGAGGCCAGTATGCTGAGTCGCTGTTCCTATACATATATATATATAGTATATAATGCCATGGATGAGGCCAGTATGCTGAGTCGCTGTTCCTATACATATATATATATATATACAGTATATAATGCCATGGATGAGGCCAGTATGCTGAGTCGCTGCTCCTATACATATATATATACAGTATATAATGCCATGGATGAGGCCAGTATGCTGAGTCGCTGTTCCTATACATATATATATACAGTATATAATGCCATGGATGAGGCCAGTATGCTGAGTCGCTGTTCCTATACATATATATATATATATACAGTATATAATGCCATGGATGAGGCCAGTATGCTGAGTCGCTGCTCCTATACATATATATATACAGTATATAATGCCATGGATGAGGCCAGTATGCTGAGTCGCTGTTCCTATACATATATATATATATATATATACAGTATATAATGCCATGGATGAGGCCAGTATGCTGAGTCGCTGTTCCTATACATATATATATACAGTATATAATGCCATGGATGAGGCCAGTATGCTGAGTCGCTGCTCCTATACATATATATATACAGTGCCTAAAAGTAGTATTCAACCCCCTGCAGATTTAGCAGGTTTACACATTTGGAATTAACTTGGCATTGTGACATTTGGACTGTAGATCAGCCTGGAAGTGTGAAATGCACTGCAGCAAAAAAGAATGTTTTTTTTTTTTTTTTTTAAATTGTGAAAAGTCTTTTCAGAGCGTCATTTATTATTCAACCCCTCAACCCACCAGAATTCTGTTTGGTTTCCCTAAAGTATTAAGAAGTAGTTCAGGCACAAAGAACAATGAGCTTCACGCTTGGATTAATTATCTCTTTTTCCAGCCTTTTCTGACTATTTAAGACCCTCCCCAAACTTCTGAACAGCACTCATACATGGTCAACATGGGAAAGACAAAGGAGCATTCCAAGGCCATCAGAGACAAGATCGTGGAGGGTCACAAGGCTGGCAAGGGGTACAAAACCCTTTCCAAGGAGTTGGGCCTACCTGTCTCACTGTTGGGAGCATCATCCGAAGTGGAAGACTTATGGAACTACTGTTAGCCTTCCACGGCCTGGACAGCCTTTGAAAGTTTCCTCCCGTGCCGAGGCCAGGCATATCCGAAGAGTCAGGGCTAACCCAAGGACAACAAGGAAGGAGCTCCGGGAAGATCTCATGGCAGTGGGGACATTGGTTTCAGTCAATACCATAAGTAACGTACTCCACCGCAATGGTCTCCGTTCCAGACGAGCCCGTAAGGTACCTTTACTTTCAAAGCGTCATGTCAAGGCTCGTCTACAGTTTGCTCATGATCACTTGGAGGACTCAGACTGACTGGTTCAAGGTTCTCTGGTCTGATGAGACCAAGATCGAGATCTTTGGTGCCGACCACCCACGTGATGTTTGGAGACTGGATGGCACTGCATACGACCCCAAGAATACCATCCCTACAGTCAAGCATGGTGGTGGCAGCATCATGCTGTGGGGCTGTTTCTCAGCCAAGGGGCCTGGCCATCTGGTCCGCATCCATGGGAAGATGGATAGCACAGCCTACCTGGAAATTTTGGCCAAGAACCTCCGCTCCTCCATCAAGGATCTTAAGATGGGTCTTCATTTCATCTTCCAACAAGACAACGACCCAAAGCACACAGCCAAGAAAACCAAGGCCTGGTTCAAGAGGCAAAAAATCAAGGTGTTGCAGTGGCCTAGTCAGTCTCCTGACCTTAACCCAATTGAAAACTTGTGGAAGGAGCTCAAGATTTAAGTCCACATGAGACACCCAAAGAACCTAGATAACTTGGAGAAGATCTGCATGGAGGAGTGGGCCAAGATAACTCCAGAGACCTGTGCCGGCCTGATCAGGTCTTATAAAAGACGATTATTAGCTGTAATTGCAAACAAGGTTATTCCACAAAATATTAAACCTAGGGGTTGAATAATAATTGACCCACACTTTTATGTTTAAAATTTATAAAAATTTAACGGAACAACAAAACTTTTTGGTTTGTAAGATTTATGCATCTGTTAATAAATCCTGCTCTTGTTTGAAGGCTCTAACTTATTTGCATCTTATTAAACCTGCTAAATCTGCAGGGGGTTGAATACTACTTGTAGGCACTGTATATACAGTATGTAATGCCATGGATGAGGCCAGTATGCTGAGTCGCTCCTCCTATACATATATATATATATATATATATATATACAGTATATAATGCCACGGATGAGGCCAGTATGCTGAGTCGCTGCTCCTATACATATATATATATATATATATATATATATATACACAGTATATAATGCCATGGATGAGGCCAGTATGCTGAGTCGCTCCTCCTATACATATATATATATATATATATACAGTATATAATGCCATGGATGAGGCCAGTATGCTGAGTCGCTCCTCCTATACATATATATATATATATATATATATACAGTATATAATGCCATGGATGAGGCCAGAATGCTGAGTCGCTGCTCCTATACATATATATATATATATATATATATATATATATATATATATATATATATACAGTATATAATGCCATGGATGAGGCCAGTATGCTGAGTCGCCGCTCCTATACATATATATATACAGTATATAATGCCATGGATGAGGCCAGTATGCTGAGTCGCCGCTCCTATACATATATATATATATATATATATATATATACAGTATATAATGCCATGGATGAGGCCAGTATGCTGAGTCGCTGCTCCTATACATATATATATATATATAGTATATAATGCCATGGATAAGGCCAGTATGCTGAGTCGCTGCTCCTATACATATATATATATATATATATATATACAGTATATAATGCCATGGATGAGGCCAGTACATACATATATATATATATATATACAGTATATAATGCCATGGATGAGGCCAGTAAGCTGAGTCGCTGCTCCTATACATATATATACAGTATATAATGCCATGGATGAGGCCAGTAAGCTGAGTCGCTGCTCCTATACATATATATATATATGGAAACAGGAACACATGGGCTACTTGCACAGTGAACAAGTCTGTATGATCATGTTCACACACCACCAAGAAACCTGAAGACACAAAAGAGAATAGTAAAACCAAAAACACTCAGTTTGAAAAAATGTTGCAGTAATCCGCAAGTGCTAGTAAAAGATGTAAAAAACAGGGTATTTGGTTGATACGTTTTTTGCAAAAAATGTATACTAAGCTGCTCTACCAATCTTCACGGTATACCCTTATCAGAGCAGTCCTAACTAATGTATGCAATCCCTATCTGATGTATTTAAAAACCTGATCATCTGTATATAACCTGTGTGAACAGGGTTCAGAGAGGAAAAATCCATGTGTGCATACAGGGTAGAACAGCTTTTGTGCAGATAGCCCAAGAGGAGTGGTGGAACTCCCCAGTCTTGTAGACACAAGAGAACAATTATGGAAACAGGAACACATGGGCTACTTGCACAGTGAACAAGTCTGTATGATCATGTTCACACACCACCAAGAAACCTTAAGACACAAAAGAGAATAGTAAAACCAAAAACACTCAGTTTGAAAAAATGTTGCAGTAATCCGCAAGTGCTAGTAAAAGATGTAAAAAACAGGGTATTTGGTTGATACATTTTTTGCAAAAAATGTATACTAAGCTGCTCTACCAATCTTCACGGTATACCCTTATCAGAGCAGTCCTAACTAATGTATGCAATCCCTATCTGATGTATTTAAAAACCTGATCATCTGTATATAACCTGTGTGAACAGGGTTCAGAGAGGAAAAATCCATGTGTGCATACAGGGTAGAACAGCTTTTGTGCAGATAGCCCAAGAGGAGTGGTGGAACTCCCCAGTCTTGTAGACACAAGAGAACAATTATGGAAACAGGAACACATGGGCTCCTTGCACAGTGAACAAGTCTGTATGATCATGTTCATGTTCACACACCACCAAGAAACCTGAAGACACAAAATGGGACCCAGAGGCCAGTACATACATATATATATATATATACAGTATATAATGCCATGGATGAGGCCAGTAAGCTGAGTCGCTGCTCCTATACATATATATACAGTATATAATGCCATGGATGAGGCCAGTAAGCTGAGTCGCTGCTCCTATACATATATATATATATATATATATACAGTATATAATGCCATGGATGAGGCCAGTAAGCTGAGTCGCTGCTCCTATACATATATATATATATATGTATATATATATATATATATATATATATATATATATATATATATATACAGTATATAATGCCATGGATGAGGCCAGTAAGCTGAGTCGCTGCTCCTATACATATATATATATATATATATATATATATATATATATATATATATATATATATATATATATACACAGTGGGGCAAAAAAGTATTTAGTCAGTCAGCAATAGTGCAAGTTCCACCACTTAAAAAGATGAGAGACGTCTGTAATTTACATCATAGGTAGACCTCAACTATGGGAGACAAACTGAGAAAAAAAAATCCAGAAAATCACATTGTCTGTTTTTTTATCATTTTATTTGCGTATTATGGTGGAAAATAAGTATTTGGTCAGAAACAAACAATCAAGATTTCTGGCTCTCACAGACCTGTAACTTCTTCTTTAAGAGTCTCCTCTTTCCTCCACTCATTACCTGTAGTAATGGCACCTGTTTAAACTTGTTATCAGTATAAAAAGACACCTGTGCACACCCTCAAACAGTCTGACTCCAAACTCCACTATGGTGAAGACCAAAGAGCTGTCAAAGGACACCAGAAACAAAATTGTAGCCCTGCACCAGGCTGGGAAGACTGAATCTGCAATAGCCAACCAGCTTGGAGTGAAGAAATCAACAGTGGGAGCAATAATTAGAAAATGGAAGACATACAAGACCACTGATAATCTCCCTCGATCTGGGGCTCCACGCAAAATCCCACCCCGTGGGGTCAGAATGATCACAAGAACGGTGAGCGAAAATCCCAGAACCACGTGGGGGGACCTAGTGAATGAACTGCAGAGAGCTGGGACCAATGTAACAAGGCCTACCATAAGTAACACACTACGCCACCATGGACTCAGATCCTGCAGTGCCAGACGTGTCCCACTGCTTAAGCCAGTACATGTCCGGGCCCGTCTGAAGTTTGCTAGAGAGCATTTGGATGATCCAGAGGAGTTTTGGGAGAATGTCCTATGGTCTGATGAA
The DNA here is from genome assembly GCF_032444005.1 of Ranitomeya imitator. Taxonomy (NCBI): domain Eukaryota; kingdom Metazoa; phylum Chordata; class Amphibia; order Anura; family Dendrobatidae; genus Ranitomeya; species Ranitomeya imitator. The sequence continues at coordinate 38,536 of NW_027193880.1, read as the reverse complement.
ACCAAACTGGAACTGTTTGGTAGAAACACAACTTGTCGTGTTTGGAGGAAAAACAATACTGAGTTGCATCGATCAAACACCATACCTACTGTAAAGCATAGTGGTGGAAACATCATGCTTTGGGGCTGTTTCTCTGCAAAGGGGCCAGGACGACTGATCCGGGTACATGAAAGAATGAATGGGGCCATGTATCGTGAGATTTTGAGTGCAAACCTCCTTCCATCAGCAAGGGCATTGAAGATGAAACGTGGCTGGGTCTTTCAACATGACAATGATCCAAAGCACACCGCCAGGGCAACGAAGGAGTGGCTTCGTAAGAAGCATTTCAAGGTCCTGGAGTGGCCTAGCCAGTCTCCAGATCTCAACCCTATAGAAAACCTCTGGAGGGAGTTGAAAGTCCGTGTTGCCAAGCGAAAAGCCAAAAACATCACTGCTCTAGAGAAGATCTGCATGGAGGAATGGGCCAACATACCAACAACAGTGTGTGGCAACCTTGTGATGACTTACAGAAAACGTTTGACCTCTGTCATTGCCAACAAACGATATATTACAAAGTATTGAGATGAAATTTTGTTTCTGACCAAATACTTATTTTCCACCATAATACGCAAATAAAATGATAAAAAAACAGACAATGTGATTTTCTGGATTTTTTTTTCTCAGTTTGTCTCCCATAGTTGAGGTCTACCTATGATGTAAATTACAGACGCCTCTCATCTTTTTAAGTGGTGGAACTTGCACTATTGCTGACTGACTAAATACTTTTTTGCCCCACTGTATATATACAGTACATAATGACATGGATGAGGCCAGTAAGCTGAGTCGCTGCTCCTATACATATATATATATATATATATACACAGTATATAATGCCATGGATGAGGCCAGTATGCTGAGTTGCTGCTCCTATACATATATATATATATATATACAGTATATAATGCCATGGATGAGGCCAGTATGCTGAGTCGCTGCTCCTATACATATATATATATATACAGTATATAATGCCATGGATGAGGCCAGTATGCTGAGTCGCCGCTCCTATATATATATATACAGTATATAATGCCATGGATGAGGCCAGTAAGCTGAGTCGCCGCTCCTATACATATATATATATACAGTATATAATGCCATGGATGAGGCCAGTAAGCTGAGTCGCCGCTCCTATACATATATATATATACAGTATATAATTCCATGGATGAGGCCAGTATGCTGAGTCGCCGCTCCTATATATATATATACAGTATATAATGCCATGGATGAGGCCAGTAAGCTGAGTCGCCGCTCCTATATATATATATATATATATATATATATATATATATATATATATATATATATATATATATATATATATATATATATATAGTATATACTTTTAGACCTAATACTATCTAATAGACCTGACAGAATAACAAATCTGCAGGTGGTTGGGCATCTAGGAAATAGCGACCACAATATTGTGCAGTTTCACCTGTCTTTCACTAGGGGGACTTGTCAGGGAGTCACAAAAACATTGAACTTTAGGAAGGCAAAGTTTGACCAGCTTAGAGATGCCCTTAATCTGGTAGACTGGGACAATATCCTCAGAAATGAGAATACAGATAATAAATGGGAAATGTTTAAGAACATCCTAAATAGGCAGTGTAAGCGGTTTATACCTTGTGGGAATAAAAGGACTAGAAATAGGAAAAACCCAATGTGGCTAAACAAAGAAGTAAGACAGGCAATTAACAGTAAAAAGAAAGCATTTGCACTACTAAAGCAGGATGGCACCATTGAAGCTCTAAAAAACTATAGGGAGAAAAATACTTTATCTAAAAAACTAATTAAAGCTGCCAAAAAGGAAACAGAGAAGCACATTGCTAAGGAGAGTAAAACTAATCCCAAACTGTTCTTCAACTATATCAATAGTAAAAGAATAAAAACTGAAAATGTAGGCCCCTTAAAAAATAGTGAGGAAAGAATGGTTGTAGATGACGAGGAAAAAGCTAACATATTAAACACCTTCTTCTCCACGGTATTCACGGTGGAAAATGAAATGCTAGGTGAAATCCCAAGAAACAATGAAAACCCTATATTAAGGGTCACCAATCTAACCCAAGAAGAGGTGCGAAACCGGCTAAATAAGATTAAAATAGATAAATCTCCGGGTCCAGATGGCATACACCCACGAGTACTAAGAGAACTAAGTAATGTAATTGATAAACCATTATTTCTTATTTTTAGTGACTCTATAGCGACAGGGTCTGTTCCGCAGGACTGGCGCATAGCAAATGTGGTGCCAATATTCAAAAAGGGCTCTAAAAGTGAACCTGGAAATTATAGGCCAGTAAGTCTAACCTCTATTGTTGGTAAAATATTTGAAGGGTTTCTGAGGGATGTTATTCTGGATTATCTCAATGAGAATAACTGTTTAACTCCATATCAGCATGGGTTTATGAGAAATCGCTCCTGTCAAACCAATCTAATCAGTTTTTATGAAGAGGTAAGCTATAGGCTGGACCACGGTGAGTCATTGGACGTGGTATATCTCGATTTTTCCAAAGCGTTTGATACCGTGCCGCACAAGAGGTTGGTACACAAAATGAGAATGCTTGGTCTGGGGGAAAATGTGTGTAAATGGGTTAGTAACTGGCTTAGTGATAGAAAGCAGAGGGTGGTTATAAATGGTATAGTCTCTAACTGGGTCGCTGTGACCAGTGGGGTACCGCAGGGGTCAGTATTGGGACCTGTTCTCTTCAACATATTCATTAATGATCTGGTAGAAGGTTTACACAGTAAAATATCGATATTTGCAGATGATACAAAACTATGTAAAGCAGTTAATACAAGAGAAGATAGTATTCTGCTACAGATGGATCTGGATAAGTTGGAAACTTGGGCTGAAAGGTGGCAGATGAGGTTTAACAATGATAAATGTAAGGTTATACACATGGGAAGAAGGAATCAATATCACCATTACACACTGAACGGGAAACCACTGGGTAAATCTGACAGGGAGAAGGACTTGGGGATCCTAGTTAATGATAAACTTACCTGGAGCAGCCAGTGCCAGGCAGCAGCTGCCAAGGCAAACAGGATCATGGGGTGCATTAAAAGAGGTCTGGATACACATGATGAGAGCATTATACTGCCTCTGTACAAATCCCTAGTTAGACCGCACATGGAGTACTGTGTCCAGTTTTGGGCACCGGTGCTCAGGAAGGATATAATGGAACTAGAGAGAGTACAAAGGAGGGCAACAAAATTAATAAAGGGGATGGGAGAACTACAATACCCAGATAGATTAGCGAAATTAGGATTATTTAGTCTAGAAAAAAGACGACTGAGGGGCGATCTAATAACCATGTATAAGTATATAAGGGGACAATACAAATATCTCGCTGAGGATCCGTTTATACCAAGGAAGGTGACAGGCACAAGGGAGCATTCTTTGCGTCTGGAGGAGAGAAGGTTTTTCCACCAACTAGGAAGAGGATTCTTTACTGTTAGGGCAGTGAGAATCTGGAATTGCTTGCCTGAGG
>NW_027193880.1:0-25000 GCF_032444005.1 Ranitomeya imitator | reverse complement strand
AACATCCTACAGGTTTTACTAATGATGACAGTACCATAGTAGAACACTCCTGTGGTCCTATGAACTATTTATGTGAACATTGTCAAGCATTACATTTTAATGCTGAGATACCAGCAGATAAAAATTTTACTCTGTGTTGTCACAAGAGTAAAGTGCATATACCTATACCCCAATATCCCGAGGTCTTTAAACGATTGCTGACAGGGGAGAGTGAGTTCAGTAAGAATCTCATGGAAAATATTCGTAGTATTAACAGCTCATTTGCTTTCTCATTTTGTTTTTAAAAAGGGTGAGGTTTTTGTGAACAGGTAAGAGACGGGTGGGATGGCTGTTCACACACATCTCTATCTTCAGGTGTGTTCTGTACATAGAAATAGATATATAGATAGGTACATTTTTAGATAGATAGGGAAAGAATAGAGATTTTGCTTTCACATCAACATTTTTCTGCTATTTGGAGAATTTATGGTGGAAAAAAGGCTATTTCTGCACTTCCTGCCTAAGGGCTGACCCACGCCACTCTTGCTGTAAGTTGCATGCAATGTATACGGAATTTGTACTTCACTTGCGGCAGGTGCGGCACATGTGGTTTCTGCAGTTTTCGCCACAAAATCTCCACTTACCAGTGTTTTTGTTGTGGCTGCATTTAATGCAATTGCCGAAGCCGCGTTTGCTGCATTTACTGCAAGTTAACTCCAAGCTTCATCTACATTGCATGGCACTTGCTGAAAGTGTGTTGTAGGTCAGTTCTTTTGTGCCAAGTGTGGAAGTTGTATTGTTTTTAACATTACTTCTGCAAATATCAGAAACATGCAGATGTGAAAGAGGTCTGAGTATTAAGAAATAGGAATCAGTTAGTTAGGACCCATCAGTTCAAAGGCTACCGTGATGTGGTTGATGGGCATGCTTATATTAGCCCATCGGTGTACTATGAACGTTGATTTCTTAAATTTTACACTTCTGTAAAAATAAACACAAAAAATTTGGGTACACAAAAAGGCTTTTATTTCTGTTGTACCTATTAGAATTATTTAAAATGAAGGCTTAGCTAAGCCCAAGAGATGATTAAAAACGTTTCATACCAACCCATCAGATGTAAAATTACTGTGAAAATACCTGATGGGCACACAAGTATGCGCCAGTATGGGTACTAAGAGCCTTTCCACATAATAATGAAATATTTTAAAATGTCATAGAACATACCAATATACATAGTTATTGATACATATTATTTATGGCTACATGTTCACAGATCGACCAGAAGAAGAATCCAATTTCACCTGCCAGAAGTGTAGACTAGTGGCCCTTTTAGAAGAAAAGGTGCGGGGTCTGGAAGAAAGAATAGCAACTTTGAAACTCATCAAAGAGAATGAAGACTTTCTAGACAGAACAGAAGCATCTCTACTGGTCACAGAAGGTGCAAAAAGTGTCAGAGAACCTCCAAAAGCAGATGAGTGGAAGCATGTGACCAAAAGAAGCAAGAAGACCATGGAGAAATCACCAACCACACAACTGAAGAACCGATATCAAATCTTTGTAGAGGATGAAGATGGCACACCTAAGAATGAAGCAATACCAGCAAGCAAAAAAGAAAAGGGCACACAGCAACAAGTGACAGCAAAAAGTACAGCCAAGAAGCAACGAAGAGTGGTGGTGGTGGGAGACTCACTACTGAGAGGCACCGAAGCAGCCATCTGCAGACCGGACATAACTGCAAGAGAAGTATGCTGCCTTCCAGGTGCGATGATCAAGGATGTGACCGATAGGATACCAAAGCTCTTCAGCTCCAAGGACGTCCACCCATTTATTCTGATACATGTTGGCACCAATGACACGGCAAGGAAGGACCTACCGACAATCTGCAAGGACTTTGAAGAGTTGGGGAAGAAAGTAAAGGAACTGGATGCACAGGTAGTTTTTTCTTCTATCCTTCCAGTAGACGGGCATGGCACCAGGAGATGGAACAGGATCCTTGATGCAAACAACTGGCTAAGACGATGGTGCAGACAACAAGAATTTGGATTCCTGGACCACGGTGTGAATTACTGGTATGATGGACTCCTCGCCAGAGACGGACTACACCTCAACAAACCTGGGAAACACACATTCGCCAGAAGACTCGCTACACTCATCAGGAGGGCGTTAAACTAGAAGAAGAGGGGACGGGAAGAAAAACATTAGACTCGAACAAAGACGACCCAGGAAAACATACTCAGAAGGGAGGTAAGAACATTTCTAAAACAATCCACAGTGAGGAGATTGGAACAAAACAAAATCCTCTAAACTGCATGCTCGCAAACGCCAGAAGCCTGACAAACAAGATGGAAGAACTAGAAGCAGAAATATCTACAGGTAACTTTGACATAGTGGGAATAACCGAGACATGGTTAGATGAAAGCTATGACTGGGCAGTTAACTTACAGGGTTACAGTCTGTTTAGAAAGGATCGTAAAAATCGGAGAGGAGGAGGGGTTTGTCTCTATGTAAAGTCTTGTCTAAAGTCCACTTTAAGGGAGGATATTAGCGAAGGGAATGAGGATGTCGAGTCCATATGGGTTGAAATTCATGGAGGGAAAAATGGTAACAAAATTCTCATTGGGGTCTGTTACAAACCCCCAAATATAACAGAAAGCATGGAAAGTCTACTTCTAAAGCAGATAGATGAAGCTGCAACCCATAATGAGGTCCTGGTTATGGGGGACTTTAACTACCCGGATATTAACTGGGAAACAGAAACCTGTGAAACGCATAAAGGCAACAGGTTTCTGCTAATAACCAAGAAAAATTATCTTTCACAATTGGTGCAGAATCCAACCAGAGGAGCAGCACTTTTAGACCTAATACTATCTAATAGACCTGACAGAATAACAAATCTGCAGGTGGTTGGGCATTTAGGAAATAGCGACCACAATATTGTGCAGTTTCACCTGTCTTTCACTAGGGGGACTTGTCAGGGAGTCACAAAAACATTGAACTTTAGGAAGGCAAAGTTTGAACAGCTTAGAGATGCCCTTAATCTGGTAGACTGGGACAATATCCTCAGAAATGAGAATACAGATAATAAATGGGAAATGTTTAAGAACATCCTAAATAGGCAGTGTAAGCGGTTTATACCTTGTGGGAATAAAAGGACTAGAAATAGGAAAAACCCAATGTGGCTAAACAAAGAAGTAAGACAGGCAATTAACAGTAAAAAGAAAGCATTTGCACTACTAAAGCAGGATGGCACCATTGAAGCTCTAAAAAACTATAGGGAGAAAAATACTTTATCTAAAAAACTAATTAAAGCTGCCAAAAAGGAAACAGAGAAGCACATTGCTAAGGAGAGTAAAACTAATCCCAAACTGTTCTTCAACTATATCAATAGTAAAAGAATAAAAACTGAAAATGTAGGCCCCTTAAAAAATAGTGAGGAAAGAATGGTTGTAGATGACGAGGAAAAAGCTAACATATTAAACACCTTCTTCTCCACGGTATTCACGGTGGAAAATGAAATGCTAGGTGAAATCCCAAGAAACAATGAAAACCCTATATTAAGGGTCACCAATCTAACCCAAGAAGAGGTGCGAAACCGGCTAAATAAGATTAAAATAGATAAATCTCCGGGTCCGGATGGCATACACCCACGAGTACTAAGAGAACTAAGTAATGTAATAGATAAACCATTATTTCTTATTTTTAGTGACTCTATAGCGACAGGGTCTGTTCCGCAGGACTGGCGCATAGCAAATGTGGTGCCAATATTCAAAAAGGGCTCTAAAAGTGAACCTGGAAATTATAGGCCAGTAAGTCTAACCTCTATTGTTGGTAAAATATTTGAAGGGTTTCTGAGGGATGTTATTCTGGATTATCTCAATGAGAATAACTGTTTAACTCCATATCAGCATGGGTTTATGAGAAATCGCTCCTGTCAAACCAATCTAATCAGTTTTTATGAAGAGGTAAGCTATAGACTGGACCACGGTGAGTCATTGGACGTGGTATATCTCGATTTTTCCAAAGCGTTTGATACCGTGCCGCACAAGAGGTTGGTACACAAAATGAGAATGCTTGGTCTGGGGGAAAATGTGTGTAAATGGGTTAGTAACTGGCTTAGTGATAGAAAGCAGAGGGTGGTTATAAATGGTATAGTCTCTAACTGGGTCGCTGTGACCAGTGGGGTACCGCAGGGGTCAGTATTGGGACCTATTCTCTTCAACATATTCATTAATGATCTGGTAGAAGGTTTACACAGTAAAATATCGATATTTGCAGATGATACAAAACTATGTAAAGCAGTTAATACAAGAGAAGATAGTATTCTGCTACAGATGGATCTGGATAAGTTGGAAACTTGGGCTGAAAGGTGGCAGATGAGGTTTAACAATGATAAATGTAAGGTTATACACATGGGAAGAGGGAATCAATATCACCATTACACACTGAACGGGAAACCACTGGGTAAATCTGACAGGGAGAAGGACTTGGGGATCCTAGTTAATGATAAACTTACCTGGAGCAGCCAGTGCCAGGCAGCAGCTGCCAAGGCAAACAGGATCATGGGGTGCATTAAAAGAGGTCTGGATACACATGATGAGAGCATTATACTGCCTCTGTACAAATCCCTAGTTAGACCGCACATGGAGTACTGTGTCCAGTTTTGGGCACCGGTGCTCAGGAAGGATATAATGGAACTAGAGAGAGTACAAAGGAGGGCAACAAAATTAATAAAGGGGATGGGAGAACTACAATACCCAGATAGATTAGCGAAATTAGGATTATTTAGTCTAGAAAAAAGACGACTGAGGGGCGATCTAATAACCATGTATAAGTATATAAGGGGACAATACAAATATCTCGCTGAGGATCTGTTTATACCAAGGAAGGTGACGGGCACAAGGGGGCATTCTTTGCGTCTGGAGGAGAGAAGGTTTTTCCACCAACATAGAAGAGGATTCTTTACTGTTAGGGCAGTGAGAATCTGGAATTGCTTGCCTGAGGAGGTGGTGATGGCGAACTCAGTCGAGGGGTTCAAGAGAGGCCTGGATGTCTTCCTGGAGCAGAACAATATTGTATCATACAATTATTAGGTTCTGTAGAAGGACGTAGATCTGGGTATTTATTATGATGGAATATAGGCTGAACTGGATGGACAAATGTCTTTTTTCGGCCTTACTAACTATGTTACTATGTTACATTATTGTTCTTAAGCAAAGAACCGTTGTTGTGGCATTTGCCACAACACGCAAAGTTGTCGTCTGATGTCTTTCATCCCTCCCCTCATAAGCATGTTCATGGATCCTGTGTAACTGTACCTTAAATAACAAGAATTGTCAAGAGCTGGTGAGTGCAGCCATTTTTTGTTCTTTCTTACTATTATTTATTAATTGTATTATTCTTACATTTGAATAAATAAAGTATATATGGATTCTAGACTCCCGATTCTTTAGAATCGGGCTGCCATCTAGTACAGTATATAATGCCATGGATGAGGCCAGTAAGCTGAGTCACCGCTCTTATACATATATATATATATCAGTATATAATGCCATGGATGAGGCCAGTATGCTGAGTCGTTGCTCCTATACATATATATACAGTATATAATGCCATGGATGAGGCCAGTATGCTGAGTCGTTGCTCCTATACATATATATATATACAGTATATAATGCCATGGATGAGGCCAGTATGCTGAGTCACCGCTCTTATACATATACAGTGGGGCAAAAAAGTATTTAGTCAGTCAGCAATAGTGCAAGTTTCACCACTTAAAAAGATGAGAGGCGTCTGTAATTTACATCATAGGTAGACCTCAACTATGGGAGACAAACTGAGAAAAAAAAATCCAGAAAATCACATTGTCTGTTTTTTTAACATTTTATTTGCATATTATGGTGGAAAATAAGTATTTGGTCAGAAACAAAATTTCATCTCAATACTTTGTAATATATCCTTTGTTGGCAATGACAGAGGTCAAACGTTTTCTGTAAGTCTTCACAAGGTTGCCACACACTGTTGTTGGTATGTTGGCCCATTCCTCCATGCAGATCTCCTCTAGAGCAGTGATGTTTTTGGCTTTTCGCTTGGCAACACCGACTTTCAACTCCCTCCAAAGGTTTTCTATAGGGTTGAGATCTGGAGACTGGCTAGGCCACTCCAGGACCTTGAAATGCTTCTTACGAAGCCACTCCTTCGTTGCCCTGGGGGTGTGCTTTGGATCATTGTCATGTTGAAAGACCCAGCCACGTTTCATCTTCAATGCCCTTGCTGATGGAAGGAGGTTTGCACTCAAAATCTCACGATACATGGCCCCATTCATTCTTTCATGTACCCGGATCAGTCGTCCTGGCCCCTTTGCAGAGAAACAGCCCCAAAGCATGATGTTTCCACCACCATGCTTTACAGTAGGTATGGTGTTTGATGGATGCAACTCAGTATTCTTTTTCCTCCAAACACGACAAGTTGTGTTTCTACCAAACAGTTCCAGTTTGGTTTAATCAGACCATAGGACATTCTCCCAAAACTCCTCTGGATCATCCAAATGCTCTCTAGCAAACTTCAGACGGGCCCAGACATGTACTGGCTTAAGCATTGGGACATGTTTGGCACTGCAGGATCTGAGTCCATGGTGGCGTAGTGTGTTACTTATGGTAGGCCTTGTTACATTGGTCCCAGCTCTCTGCAGTTCATTCACTAGGTCCCCCCGCATGGTTCTGGGATTTTTGCTCACCGTTCTTGTGATCATTCTGACCCCACGGGGTGGGATTTTGCGTGGAGCCCCAGATCGAGGGAGATTATCAGTGGTCTTGTATGTCTTCCATTCTAATTATTGCTCCCACTGTTGATTTCTTCACTCCAAGCTGGTTGGCTATTGCAGATTCAGTCTTCCCAGCCTGGTGCAGGGCTACAATTTTGTTTCTGGTGTCCTTTGACAGCTCTTTGGTCTTCACCATAGTGGAGTTTGGAGTCAGACTGTTTGAGGGTGTGCACAGGTGTCTTTTTATACTGATAACAAGTTTAAACAGGTGCCATTACTACAGGTAATGAGTGGAGGAAAGAGGAGACTCTTAAAGAAGAAGTTACAGGTCTGTGAGAGCCAGAAATCTTGATTGCTTGTTTCTGACCAAATACTTATTTTCCACCATAATATGCAAATAAATTGTTAAAAAAAACAGACAATGTGATTTTCTGGATTTTTATTTCTCAGTTTGTCTCCCATAGTTGAGGTCTACCTATGATGTAAATTACAGACGCCTCTCATCTTTTTAAGTGGTGGAACTTGCACTATTGCTGACTGACTAAATACTTTTTTGCCCCACTGTATATATATCAGTATATAATGCCATGGATGAGGCCAGTATGCTGAGTCGTTGCTCCTATACATATATATACAGTATATAATGCCATGGATGAGGCCAGTATGCTGAGTCGTTGCTCCTATACATATATATATATACAGTATATAATGCCATGGATGAGGCCAGTATGCTGAGTCACCGCTCTTATACATATATATATATATACAGTATATAATGCCATGGATGAGGCCAGTATGCTGAGTCGTTGCTCCTATACATATATATATATACAGTATATAATGCCATGGATGAGGCCAGTATGCTGAGTCGTTGCTCCTATACATATATATATACAGTATATAATGCCATGGATGAGGCCAGTATGCTGAGTCGTTGCTCCTATACATATATATACAGTATATAATGCCATGGATGAGGCCAGTAAGCTGAGTCACCGCTCTTATACATATATATCAGTATATAATGCCATGGATGAGGCCAGTATGCTGAGTCGTTGCTCCTATACATATATATATACAGTATATAATGCCATGGATGAGGCCAGTATGCTGAGTTGTTGCTCCTATACATATATATATATATATACAGTATATAATGCCATGGATGAGGCCAGTAAGCTGAGTCACCGCTCTTATACATATATATCAGTATATAATGCCATGGATGAGGCCAGTATGCTGAGTCGTTGCTCCTATACATATATATACAGTATATAATGCCATGGATGAGGCCAGTAAGCTGAGTCACCGCTCTTATACATATATATCAGTATATAATGCCATGGATGAGGCCAGTATGCTGAGTCGTTGCTCCTATACATATATATATATACAGTATATAATGCCATGGATGAGGCCAGTATGCTGAGTCACCGCTCTTATACATATATATATATATATACAGTATATAATGCCATGGATGAGGCCAGTATGCTGAGTCGCTGCTCCTATACATATATATATATACAGTATATAATGCCATGGATGAGGCCAGTATGCTGAGTCGCTGCTCCTATACATATATATATATACAGTATATAATGCCATGGATGAGGCCAGTATGCTGAGTCGTTGCTCCTATACATATATATATATACAGTATATAATGCCATGGATGAGGCCAGTATGCTGAGTCGCTGCTCCTATACATATATATATATACAGTATATAATGCCATGGATGAGGCCAGTATGCTGAGTCGCTGCTCCTATACATATATATATATACAGTATATAATGCCATGGATGAGGCCAGTATGCTGAGTCGCTGCTCCTATACATATATATATATATATATACACAGTATATAATGCCATGGATGAGGCCAGTATGCTGAGTCGCTGCTCCTATACATATATATACACAGTATATAATGCCATGGATGAGGCCAGTATGCTGAGTCGCCGCTCCTATACATATATATATACAGTATATAATGCCATGGATGAGGCCAGTATGCTGAGTCGCCGCTCCTATACATATATATATACAGTATATAATGCCATGGATGAGGCCAGTATGCTGAGTCGCCGCTCCTATACATATATATATATATACAGTATATAATGCCATGGATGAGGCCAGTATGCTGAGTCGCTGCTCCTATACATATATATATATACAGTATAGGTGTTCTCCAGGTTGCCTCTCCATAGCTTCTATCTTCTAGCTCTCGTTAAGTAGTTGTTGAAACAACACTGCATTAGGCCTACAAGTTGGGTCTGGGTTGTAGAGACGGTGTCTTCCGCTCCAAGGTGTTCTCCAGGTTGCCTCTCCATAGCTTCTATCTTCTAGCTCAGGGGTCCCCAACCGCCGGTCCGCGGACCAGGACCGGGCCATTGAGGTTTTTCAGCCGGTCCGCGGCGCCGCTGACAGCTAGCTTCGCGGCCCTGCGCCTGGTCAGAGCACGCTCTGTGACAGCTCGCAGCTCCCGGCAGAGAACATTATGCAGGACGAGGGGGCAGCCCTCCTGCGCAGCATGGTGTGTTCCTGATGGGGTGGGGCGGCAGGCTCTCCTCACTGACACGCCCAGTGGCGTATCTAGGGGGGGGCAGCCGGGGCATTTGCCCCGGGTGCAGCCGGCAGGGAGGGGCGCAGTCGGGCCGCCTCATTCGGCGGTCCGCAGTGTCTCCCCCCGGCGGCTGCATTCTGCCGTCCCCGGTCAGGGAGTCAGCTGTTCTCTGTGCCGACTGTCAAGCTGACAGCCGGCACAGAGAAGCTGCAGAGCGCCGGATCCCAATGTGTGCAGAGGTGGAGGGGAGCCCCTGCAGGGTGGCTGCGGCAGGCAGGGAGAAATCCGTGCAGCTCCGCTGCCCAGCGATCTGTCTTCCTGCTTCCTCTCACACAGACGCGCCGCTGGATGACGTCATCATTCAGCGGCCGGCTGTGTCAGAGGAAGGCAATGAGATGCTGTGGTAGAGTGCGAGGAGAGGTGAGAGGGGTGTGTGAATGTGTGTGTGAATGTGTGTGTGTGTGAATGTGTGTGTGTGTGAGAATGTGAATGTGTGTGTGTGAGAGTGTGTGTGTGAATGTGTGTGTGTGTGTGTGTGTGAGAATGTGTGTGTGAGAATGTGTGTGTGAGAATGTGTGTGTGTGAATGTGTGAATCAAATTCTCATTATAAATGTCATAATTACATGATAAGTATGCACTAAGCTCCACCCCTCCATAACTCCACCCCCATATGACCAGAGCCCCACCCCCACCCCACCGGGCCATGGAAAACTGGTCTTGCTTAAAGCCGGTCCCTGGGGCAAAAAAGGTTGGGGACCTCTGTTCTAGCTCTCGTTAAGTAGTTGTTGAAACAACACTGCATTAGGCCTACAAGTTGGGTCTGGGTTGTAGAGACGGTGTCTCCCACTCCAACGTGTTCTCCAGGTTGCCTCTCCATAGCTTCTATCTTCTAGCTCTCGTTAAGTAGTTGTTGAAACAACACTGCATTAGGCCTACAAGTTGGGTCTGGGTTGTAGAGACGGTGTCTCCCACTCCAACGTGTTCTCCAGGTTGCCTCTCCATAGCTTCTATCTTCTAGCTCTCGTTAAGTAGTTGTTGAAACAACACTGCATTAGGCCTACAAGTTGGGTCTGGGTTGTAGAGACGGTGTCTCCCGCTCCAAGGTGTTCTCCAGGTTGCCTCTCCATAGCTTCTGTAACAACTCTTCTGGCATCACAGCATGGCCTCACATCTCTCACACAATCTTACCCACTGCTCCAGGCCATGATGTGGTTTCTGTTTCATGCCAGCTCCATGTTCTGTGTCTCTGCTCTCTGCATGCCTCATGGCTATGTGTGTAGGGGGCCGGCGCCTGAACTCTCTGGTTCTTATAGGAATCAGGTGCATCTGTCTAATCAGTTACTGACCAATTATCAAGAGGCCTCCAGTATATAGTGCAGCTCCACCCTGTGCTCTGGGCCTGTGCAATGTGTTAGCTCAGTTAGTGTTTAGCTTGTAGTCCGCCCTCCAGGAGGCAGAATATCCTGGTCCCTGTGTCTTTGTCCCTGTGTCTTGTTCCATTGCCTTGTCTGTACTTTTTTTCTCGGTCTCCTTGTCTGTGGCTTCCTTCCCTGCTTTGTCTTTCCTTGTGTTCTCAGTCTGCTTACACTCCGCACTCTTGCGGCTCTGCACTCAGTCCTTGCTTCGCACTCTCTGGCTTTGCTCTGTGGCTCCGCTCTTTGCGGTTCTATCTGGCTCCGCCTCCTGTGTTTCTACCCTTGGCTCCGTCTCTGCTCTTGGCTCCGCCTCCAGCGTCTCCGCTCTTGGCGTTACCTCCAGCATCTCCGCTTTTGGTTCCGCCTCCAGCGTCTCCGCTCTTGGCTCCGCCTCCAGCGTCTCCGCTCTTGGCTCCGCCTCCAGCGTCTCCGCTCTTGGCTCCGCCTCGAGGGTCTACGCTCTTGGCTCCGCCTCCAGCGTCTCCGCTCTTGGCTCTACCTCCAGCGTCTCCGCTCTTGGCTCCGCCTCCAGCGTCTCCGCCCTTGGCTCCGCCTCTTGCGGCTCCGCCCTTGGCTCTGCCTTCTCCTTCTCTTCTCTTCGTTCCACCTTCTACTTGTTACTTAGTCCTCCTGTCTGAACAGGTTCCAACCTGTTTCACATACCTGCCTGCAGACCGGTCCCTACCGGTTCTTCCTATGTTCCAGCCGTACCCGCCTGCCTACCTGAGAGCCAGCCGTGTCCGCCTGCCCGCCAGTGTCTCTGTTGTACCCGTCTGCCTGCCTGTGTCCCAGCCGTGCCCGCCTGTCAGCCAGAGTGCCAGCCGTGCCCGATCCGTTCCTTAGTGGGATCAGCAGCCACAGCCAGACATCACCCTGGAGTGGAACCTGGTAGCTTCCTATTGCACAAGTCTGACCTTACCATCAGAGGCTCCAGCGAACACCTAGGAAGCTACTTAGTTACGCCCCTTCCAGGGACGTTTGGTCTGTGGTCCAGTGGGGCCACACCCCCGTATGCCCGCGCCAACCAGTCTGGGCGCGTGCGTGACAGCTTCTATCTTCTAGCTCTCGTTAAGTAGTTGTTGAAACAACACTGCATTAGGCCTACAAGTTGGGTCTGGGTTGTATAGACGGTGTCTTCCGCTCCAAGGTGTTCTCCAGGTTGCCTCTCCATAGCTTCTATCTTCTAGCTCGCGTTAAGTAGTTGTTGAAACAACACTGCATTAGGCCTACAAGTTGGGTCTGGGTTGTAGAGACGTGTCTGCCGCTCCAAGGTGTTCTCCAGGTTGCCTCTCCATAGCTTCTATCTTCTAGTTCTCATTAAGTAGTTGTTGAACCAACACTGCATTAGGCCTACAAGTTGGGTCTGGGTTGTAGAGACGGTGTCTCCCGCTCCAATGTGTTCTCCAGGTTGCCTCTCCATAGCTTCTATCTTCTAGCTCTTGTTAAGTAGTTGTTGAAACAACACTGCATTAGGCCTACAAGTTGGGTCTGGTTTGTAGAGATGGTGTCTTCCGCTCCAAGGTGTACTCCAGGTTGCCTTTCCTGAGCTTCTATCGTCAGGCTCTTGTTAAATAGTTGTTAAATGGAACAACTGCATTTGGCCTACTAGTTGGGTTGGGGCCTACTAACAGTGTCTGCCGTTCCTTGCTGTTCTCCTGGTTTCCTGTCCTGAAATTCCATTTTCAGGCTGTCGTTAAGTAGTTGTTAATGTTACGGCACAGATTAATGCGGCTCTGCAGAAAATGGACAAACGTATAGGAGTGGTGGAGGAGAGGGTGAGCACGGCAGAAGATCACATAGTTAAGCTACAAAAAGCTGAAAAGAAGTTTGCCCAAGCAATAGCCGAGCTCGCTGCCAAAAATGAGGATCTGGAAAATAGGTCCAGAAGGAATAACATACGTATAGTGGGGCTGCCTGAAAAGACTGAGGGGAGAAATCCCACTGAGTTTGTGGAGAACTGGCTGCTGGAGAAGATTGGGAACACAGTGTTGACAAAAGTTTTTGCTGTTGAACGTGCTCATAGGGTCCCGCCGCAGCCCCCTGCCCCAGGAGCGAATCCCCGTACCATGCTTGCTAAAATACTGAACTACAGGGACAGAGACATTATCCTTAGAAAGGCTAGAGAGATGGAGGATCTGAACGGCTGGAGGTCAGAAAATCGCCATTTATCCGGATTATTCTGCTGCGGTTCAGAAGCAGCGGATGAAGTTTACTGGAGTCAAGCGGCGACTGAGGGAGCTGGGAGTGCAGTACTCAGTGATGTTTCCTGCCAAGCTGAGACTGGTGGCTTTTAATAAGACACATTTCTTCCTGACACCGGAGGACGCTACCCAGTGGCTTGACACCAATGAGAAAAAGTTGAAAGGAGTGGGAGACTGACATGCCGGCGAGATTTGGCTGGAAATTGGTTTCTCGGCTGTTGGCGGAGAGTTTTGCGCTGGTTAGCGTCGGTTTTAAAAAAGTTGAGCAACTGCTGAGGGTTCTGCTAGGCCATGTTGAGGACTGGCCGGAGGGGACAGTACTGTCTACCAAATGTGGGGGAGGAGGGCTATGACGGATATTGTAAATTGGTTTGCTATTTTTCTTACATGTCATAGAAGTGCAATGTTAAGTTATAATAAAGTTAGGGGGAAATTATGTTTAGTGTGGCAGCGGGACACGAATGGAGAGGGTTAAGTGAGGGAGAGTGTTCGCAGTGGGCAGTGGAGCCCCACTCTTGCAGAGAGGAAAAATGCGTTACACTGGGGGGGTTAGGGGGGTAAGTTGGGAGGAGGTAGGGGGGCGGGAGGGGGTAGGGGGGATGGGAGGGGTGGGGCAGCTCATACTTGGGAAATTGGATAAAATGAGAAATGATGAGCCACAGGGGGGGAGAATGTATTAAAATATTGAGTTGGAATGTGAGAGGTCTGGCGGATAAAACACGGCGAGCGGCAAGTCTACAGTATGCTCAAGAGCAGAAGGTTTCAATGATATGTCTGCTGGAGACACATTTAGTGCGGGAGAGGGTGAATGTATTGAATAGGCGCTGGATACAGAAAGCGTATCATTCTACTTTCTCAACGTACTCTAGGGGTGTGTCGGTGTTGATTCCTGCTGGGGTGCAATATGAGGAGGTAATGGTAAAGGAAGATTTGGATGGTCAGTATGTGGTGGTGAAGTGTAAAATGAATGGAGTATTGATGTGTATAGTGGCAATGTATATTCCGCCCCCATACTCAAGCAAGAAGATAAGAGAGGTGCTGGAGAGGGTTGAGCGCTGGGGACCGTTACCATTACTAATAATCGGCGACCTTAATAATATATGTGATGACTTTTGGGACAAGAACAAAAACCCCCAGAATAGGACGGCGGGACATACCACTACGTTTGGGACTTATGTCGGGGAAGTGGGCATGATTGATTTATGGAGAGTTAGGCATATCGGGGAAAGGGCGTATTCATGCTACTCTCCAGCTCATGGTACTCTGTCTAGGATTGATCTGGCACTGGGTAACCGATTATTAGATACGATGGTGGGGGACGTGAGATATTTACCTAGGGCTCTCTCAGACCATAGTCCAGTTGAAGTGGAATTTAGACCAGTGGGGACACGGAACGGGAGCAGAAGGGAGTGGAAAATTCACCCTAATTGGTTACACAGTATAGATTTGGAGAAGATTAAGAAGGAACTAGGGGAATTCTTTGAGATAAATGAGGGAAGTGTAGATGTGCTTACTGTGTGGGAAGCCATGAAGGCGTACTTGAGAGGGCTGTTGTTTAGGGATATTAGCAGGTGTAAGCGGAAATCGAGAGAGGCAGAGAGGTTGGCGATTGATGGGCTGAGGGTGGCTGAGGATGAGATGGTAATAACGGGTACTCTGGAGGCTGGGAGGAGGTTGAAAGCAGCTCAAAACCAGCTAGAGGAGGTCTTGCTGAGTAAGGCTGAAAGGAAGAGGGAATTCATGAATCTGGCCTATTATCAGGAGGGTGAATCAGTGGGTCATTTACTGTCGCTGGTGGCATCTGCCCAGAGAAATACATCCTTTGTTCATTCTCTGGTGACTGGGAGTGGTGTTGCTGTTTCGGAGACTTCAGAGATTTTGGAGACTTTTGCAGATTTTTACGCAGACTTATACTCCTCTCGGGTAGATGGGTCAATGGAGGACACGGTGGCGTTCCTTGAGGAGTTGGAGCTCCCGAGGCTGAGTGACAGGGATAGGGAGGATCTGGAGGCTCCCATTACGGAAGAGGATCTGGGACGGGCATTACAGTCGATGGCTAATGGGAAGGCGCCTGGCGTAGACGGATTTCCTGCTGAAATTTATAAAAACTTGGGGGAAGTGTTGATCCCTAAATTGAAGGTGGTCTTGGAGGAGGCTAGGATTGGCGGAAGGCTGCCGGCATCTATGCGGGAGGCCACAATAGTGGTGATTCCAAAGGAGGGGAAAGACCTGACACAGCCGGATTCATATCGACCAATTTCTTTACTTACTATGGACGTTAAACTCCTGGCTAAGGTGTTGGTGATGAGGTTGACAAGTGTTATTTCTGGCCTGGTACACTCAGATCAATCTGGCTTTATGCCTGATAGGTCAACTGGGATCAACTTGCGAAGATTGTATGTAAACTTGCAACTCAGAGCTGATAACTGTGGCCAGAGAGTTATTGGATCTTTAGACGCTCACAAGGCGTTCGATAGTGTGGAGTGGGGGTATCTCTGGCAAGTGTTGCAAAGAATGGGGTTTGGACCGCAGTTCATATCCTGGATTCAATTAATGTACTCGATGCCGATGGCCAGGGTTAGGGTAAATGGGGAGTTGTCACGGACCATACAATTGGCTAGAGGGACGAGGCAGGGGTGTCCGCTTTCCCCCCTTTTGTTTGGTCTAGCAGTGGAGCCGCTGGCTGCTGCACTTCGACGGTCTGATGAGATGACGGGATTTAAATATGGGGTGATTGAAGAAAGGGTGGCGTTGTATGCGGACGACATTTTGTTGTTTCTGGCAGATCCAGTTGCATCCTTGGAAGGAGCCATTGGGATTATTGAACGATTTGGATCAGTGTCGGGGCTTAGGATAAACTGGAGTAAGTCTATCTTGTTTAAGGTGGACGATGTGGATGGGGAGCCATTGGAGAATGGGCGACTGGAGGTGACGAGTAAATTTAAGTAGCTGGGAATATGGGTATCTATGCCGGTCACTGACTATATACATGAGAATCTGACTCCAATCTTGGGTGCACTCAAGGCAAAAGCGGATGCATGGCTCAAGCTACATTTGTCTGTGGTAGGTAGGGTGAATCTTATCAAAATGATTCTGATGCCAAAAATACTGTATATTCTTCACAATGCACCGGTCTGGATACCACGTGGGAAATTTAGACAGATCAACTCTCTGTTTAGGAACTTGATTTGGGGGAGGCAACATCCGCGTATTAAACTAGAGACACTTCAGCGACCCAAGGATGATGGGGGTCTGGCATTGCCTAACCCTGAATTGTACTTCCTCGCAGCCCAGAGTCAGCATCTAAGGGGCTGGGCGCATGAAGGGTCATCTGGAGCGGTACAGCGGTTGATGGAAGTGGTGACAAAAAGAAGGCCAGTGGTACAATGTTTGGAGGATGGATCCTTGGAGAATTTGGGGAAGCTATACCCGACTTTGCTGTTGATACGCAAGCTGTGGAGTAGATTGAGGCATGTACGTGGGATCACGGACTTGACTAGATACTCGCCGATATGGCATAATAACAATCTGAAAGAATTTGAGGCATTAGGGGTACTGATAGAGTGGTTGGGCAAAGGGATTCAGTATGTGCATCAAATAATTGAACAAGGTGAACTGAAATCATTCTCCCAATTGCAGGCGGAATTTGGCCTTGGAAATGCAGGGGAGTATCAGTATCTGCGGATGAGGCATGCTTTTGGAGCTCAGAGTAGGAACGGAGGTATTAGGATTCAAAGGGATATAGTACTGGAGTATGTGTGTAATGACGGGACGACTGGAGGAGTCATATCCACTCTGTACAGGGATCTGTTGCACACTTTCCTATTGGGGTTTCCAATAATGGCGAGAGCTAAATGGGAAAGAGATCTGGGCCCAATGGATAATGAGACTTGGGAGTCGGTGTTGGAATGGATCCCAAAACTGTCGATGAGTGAACCGTATAGATTGTCACAGCTTTATGTGGTACACAGAGTTTATAGGTCTCCGATGGTGCTATATAAGGCAGGATTGCGTAATGACTCTGAATGTCCGAGGTGTAGGTCTACGGATGCAGACATTTTCCATATGATGTGGACATGTCCGAGGTTGGTTGCCTTTTGGGTGGTCGTTTTAAGTCGTATGGAAGGTGCGTATGGATGCACGGTGCCAAGGGATCCAGTTGTATGCTTGTTGGGATGCGTGGATGAGATTGGGGTGGATAAACATCTAAAGATAGCTATAGCTAGATTGTTGTACATGGCTAGGAAGGTGATAGCTAGAAACTGGATTAGGGAAGAGCCGCCGTCAAGAGGAGAATTCCTCCAGTACGTAAAACAGGGCCTGACACTAGAAAAAGGGATTTATAAGAAGAAAGGGAAAACTGAAAAGTTCAATAAAATGTGGTCTCCATGGATTGCTATGGGATAGTAAGGTGAAGTGTGGCTTATACGATTGGTTGAGGGATTAGACACTCAATTGTTTTAATGATGGTAGTAATTAACAAGACGAGCTGCTTTGTGGGGTGGGGGAGGGGGGCTTTGGGATCGAAGGGGGTTGTTTGAAGGGAGAGGGGGGAAAAATACTCTGTATTGAAAATGCAAATGAAACATGTTAATTGTACTGTTATTCTTAATAAAAATTTATTTGAACAAAAAAAAAAAAAGTAGTTGTTAATGTTAGACTGCATTTGGCCTACTAGTTGGGTTGGGGCCTACTATTGGTGTCTGCCGCTCCTTGCTGTTCTCCTCCACTGAACAAAGCTGTGCCGCCTGTTTACTACTGTTGCCAATTTTGAACTGCATTTAGACTACTTACTGATTTGGGCCTACTCTCTGTGTCAGCCTCTCATTACAGTCGTCCTCCATTGAACAAAGCAATGCCCCCTGGTTAGTCCTGTTACCAATTTTGAACTGCATTTAGCCCACTTTATTCTTTGGGTCCATATCTGTGTTTCCTCCTCATCCTGCCCATTGCCCAGCCAGTGATAGAAGAGTCTGCTGGTACATTGACCCATAACGCAACATTCGCCGTGCACGCTACACAGCAAGATTGTAACCCTGCTGAAAGTCAGGTTCCTCTTCCCGCATACCATACCACCTTACACTGGGACAAAGAGGAAGGTGCAGATGAAAGTGCAGGTTCCTTCATCAGGTGGGGGGAGGAATACTCGTTGGCGACGTCACTGGCACAGGGCCCCTCATAGTACGCAAAAGTGTCGCTGCCGGTGGGAGGCGCCCCCGCCGTGCAAACACACCGCCGTACTTTGAGAGGCCCTGTGCCAGTGCCAATGCCAACGAGTGGGCCCCCCCTGCTTGCTCAGGATCACAGCACTTGCAAAGTTGAAATACTTATCTCTCCCTGCTCCACTGCCGTGACGTGGTCCAGATTTCCTGGGCCCACTAAATACTTGAACCAGCCCTACCCCCCACAACTTTAGCCAAATGACTCCCAATTTCCAATGCCTTACTATTATTATAAGGTAAATTAAGATTGACGAGCTTCAGTAACAAGAATGGATGTTTTTGCCATTAAAATGGGCACTGTACATGTTTTCCTGGCCTCCACTCACTGCCGAATATGCTCCCCCATTGACTTGCATTGGATTTTGTGTTTCGGTCGATCCCCGACTTTTCGCGATAATCGGCCGATTCCATTCGACTCGACTTTTGAGATAGTCGGGTTTCGCAAAACCCGACTCGACCCTAAAAAACTAAAAGTCGCTCAACCCTAGTGCTGATGTAAAGTAGACATGTGAGAAATATTACTTATTAAGTATTTTGTGTGACATATCTGTGTGTGTAAAGCAGGATGGCACCATTGAAGCTCTAAAAAACTATAGGGAGAAAAATACTTTATCTAAAAAACTAATTAAAGCTGCCAAAAAGGAAACAGAGAAGCACATTGCTAAGGAGAGTAAAACTAATCCCAAACTGTTCTTCAACTATATCAATAGTGAAAGAATAAAAACTGAAAATGTAGGCCCCTTAAAAAATAGTGAGGAAAGAATGGTTGTAGATGACGAGGAAAAACTAACATATTAAACACCTTCTTCTCCACGGTATTCACGGTGGAAAATGAAATGCTAGGTGAAATCCCAAGAAACAATGAAAACCCTATATTAAGGGTCACCAATCTAACCCAAGAAGAGGTGCGAAACCGGCTAAATAAGATTAAAATAGATAAATCTCCGGGTCCGGATGGCATACACCCACGAGTACTAAGAGAACTAAGTAATGTAATAGATAAACCATTATTTCTTATTTTTAGTGACTCTATAGCGACAGGGTCTGTTCCGCAGGACTGGCGCATAGCAAATGTGGTGCCAATATTCAAAAAGGGCTCTAAAAGTGAACCTGGAAATTATAGGCCAGTAAGTCTAACCTCTATTGTTGGTAAAATATTTGAAGGGTTTCTGAGGGATGTTATTCTGGATTATCTCAATGAGAATAACTGTTTAACTCCATATCAGCATGGGTTTATGAGAAATCGCTCCTGTCAAACCAATCTAATCAGTTTTTATGAAGAGGTAAGCTATAGGCTGGACCACGGTGAGTCATTGGACGTGGTATATCTCGATTTTTCCAAAGCGTTTGATACCGTGCCGCACAAGAGGTTGGTACACAAAATGAGAATGCTTGGTCTGGGGGAAAATGTGTGTAAATGGGTTAGTAACTGGCTTAGTGATAGAAAGCAGAGGGTGGTTATAAATGGTATAGTCTCTAACTGGGTCACTGTGACCAGTGGGGTACCGCAGGGGTCAGTATTGGGACCTGTTCTCTTCAACATATTCATTAATGATCTGGTAGAAGGTTTACACAGTAAAATATCGATATTTGCAGATGATACAAAACTATGTAAAGCAGTTAATACAAGAGAAGATAGTATTCTGCTACAGATGGATCTGGATAAGTTGGAAACTTGGGCTGAAAGGTGGCAGATGAGGTTTAACAATGATAAATGTAAGGTTATACACATGGGAAGAGGGAATCAATATCACCATTACACACTGAACGGGAAACCACTGGGTAAATCTGACAGGGAGAAGGACTTGGGGATCCTAGTTAATGATAAACTTACCTGGAGCAGCCAGTGCCAGGCAGCAGCTGCCAAGGCAAACAGGATCATGGGGTGCATTAAAAGAGGTCTGGATACACATGATGAGAGCATTATACTGCCTCTGTACAAATCCCTAGTTAGACCGCACATGGAGTACTGTGTCCAGTTTTGGGCACCAGTGCTCAGGAAGGATATAATGGAACTAGAGAGAGTACAAAGGAGGGCAACAAAATTAATAAAGGGGATGGGAGAACTACAATACCCAGATAGATTAGCGAAATTAGGATTATTTAGTCTAGAAAAAAGACGACTGAGGGGCGATCTAATAACCATGTATAAGTATATAAGGGGACAATACAAATATCTCGCTGAGGATCTGTTTATACCAAGGAAGGTGACGGGCACAAGGGGGCATTCTTTGCGTCTGGAGGAGAGAAGGTTTTTCCACCAACATAGAAGAGGATTCTTTACTGTTAGGGCAGTGAGAATCTGGAATTGCTTGCCTGAGGAGGTGGTGATGGCGAACTCAGTCGAGGGGTTCAAGAGAGGCCTGGATGTCTTCCTGGAGCAGAACAATATTGTATCATACAATTATTAGGTTCTGTAGAAGGACGTAGATCTGGGTATTTATTATGATGGAATATAGGCTGAACTGGATGGACAAATGTCTTTTTTCGGCCTTACTAACTATGTTACTATGTTATTTAAGGGCATGAAAATTCAAAGTTGGAAAATTTGAAAATTTGAATTTTTTTGCCAAATTTCTGTTTTTTTCACAAATAAACGCAAGTTATATCGAAGAAATTTTACCACTATCAAGAGGTACAATATGTCACGGGAAAACATTGTCAGAATCAGCAGGATCCGTTGAAGCGCTCCAGATTTATAACCTCATAAAGGGACAGTGGTGAGAATTGTAAAAATTTGCCTTGTCATTAACGTGCAATACACCCTTGGGGTAAAGGGGTTAAAGCTCCAGCTATTAAAAAAAACACCTGCTGGAGTGGTGCTTTAATAATTTAATAAGCAAATTTTTATAAAGTTAATAAAGTCTTGGAATAAATGTTATGAATAAATGTTGAAATAAAAGTCTTGGAATAACTGCGTAATCATGACATGGAGCACCTGCTGCATGAGGCCCCCAATATCACTGGCGTTATCAGGCGGTCAGGCGTCCATGTTTGCTATGTGCATGTGTCCGCTAGAAAGGTTTGGCTTCTCTCAATAGAGAATTGAGAAAAGCCAAAAGAGTCATCACATGACGCCTGTGGACATCAGCAATGCTGAGGCCATTGTTACTGTACATGGGGGGACTCAGGACATTATTAAATGTCAAGTGGGCCCTTAAGAAGCATTACTGTTCATAGGGGCACCAGTGGCATAGCTACCGGGTGGTAGAGAATTCTGAGCTGGCTGTCAGTCAGTGCCGGGGCACGGTTACAGCTGCCGCTCTCTATACACAGAGCAGTGACTGAAACTGTGCAGACGCCGCCCCTATGACTGGAAGAGCGAGGCTGCCGGGAGAAATAAAGTTAATTTCCTCCTTCCAGGGGGACTCTCTCGCTGCATGGTGTAAGAACGCTATTAACTATTACACTGTGTTTTGGGGGAGCAGCGGGGACATAATTCCATGTATAGGGGAACTCTGTTGGACATCGTACTGTATGTACAGGAGCTGCAGGCCCATCCTACTGTGTAATAAGGGAGCTGTGAGATCATCATATTGTGTATGGGGGAGCTGTGGGCTTGCCATACTGTGTATAGGGGAGCTGTGAAGGTATTATACTGTGCATAAGGGAGCAGTTGGCCCATTATACTGTATATAGGGAACCTCTGGGGGGCATAACACTTTCTATAGTGGAGCTCTGTTGGCATTATACTGTGTATAGAGGAGCTGTGGGATCATCATTCTTTGTATAGGGGAGCAGTGGGCTCATCATACTGTATAGAAGGGAGCAGTGGGGACATCATACGGTGTATAGGGGAGTTGTGGGCTCACTATACTATGTAAAGGGGAGCAGTTGGGACATCAAACTGTGTATAGAGAAATTGTGGGATCATCATACTGTGTATAGGGGAGCATAATACTTTCTATAGTGGAGCTCTGTTGGCATTATACTGTGTATAGTGGAGCAGTGGGCTCATCATACTGTATAGAGGGGAGCAGTGAGGACATCACACTGTGCATAGGGGAGCAGTGGGCTCATCATACTGTGTATAGAAGAGCTGTGGGATCATCATTCTGTGTATAGGGGAGCTGTGGGGGCACTATACTGTGTACAGGGAAGCTGTGGGCCCCCCATACTGTGTATAGTGGAGCTGTACATGGGAGGAACTTAGGAGACATTATTAAATCTTAATTGGGCACTTAAGCATTATTGCTATGGGGCAGTCAGACTATTGTGACCTTTAAAGCTGCATATGGGATATTATTACTTTTTAGGGACAAAAAGTGGAGAGCACTAGCACAGGGCACTAATTTTCTAGGAAGGCATTTTACTATTTAGCGAGCACAAAGGAGTCATTATTACTATGTAAGGGGCACAGTGGTGGCATTAGTGTGATGCCCCAGGGTCCTGGTCATCACAGTGGCATTGCTTTCCTCAAGGGGAGATGTCACACTTGGAAGCGATGAAGGATAACTCTCACCAGGTAACACAAACATGTAACTTGTTCACACTCCAGGCCACAAGGGGGAGCTGTTGATCCTAATTTCTAGGTGACTCGCCTGCATTTAGAGATATATTGTTGTTTGGAGGGAATGTTAGTCAGATAGTGCCCGAGAGCAGACTGGAGCAGTCTGAGGGAGAAAGAACGTATGAGGAGCCGTGCAGCCACGAGAAAGTGCTGCAGCTCCTAGACAGAGATAATACAGACAGCCAAACAGATTGTAGTGAGCGTGTGGAAGAGCGAAGCACATGAGAAGGAACACCAGTGGAGCAGAGCAGTGAATTAGCTACCTCCCTGGCTGGCGCAGATTACCGGTAGCCGGAACACTGAGGTTGTGAGGGACTCCAGGACTGACAGCAGAAACCAGCAGGACAGCTGGATTAGGCTAGGGTCACATTGCGTTAGTGCAATCCGTTTAGCGCTAGCGGATTGCGCTAACGCAATGTTTTCTATGGGGCTGCGGTCGGTGTCGCGGTAACGTCCCCGCTCTCGCAGATCCCCGATCTGCGAGAGCGGAGAACGGACCGCGGGCGCGCCTCGGACGCTGCAAGCAGCGTCCGCGGCGCGCCAGGAATCACCGGCGCGTCGCTAGCGCGTGCCGAACATGGCACGCGCTAGTGAAGCGTGTTCCCATTGCCTTCAATGGGCGCGTTAACGGACGCGTTGCACGGCGTTAATTTCGCCGTGCAACGCTGTCCGTTAAACGCGGTCCCATAACGCAATGGGAACCCAGCCTTACACATCACGTCACCTGTTCGCCCTAATACCCAGGAGGCACAGTGACACAGAGCCGCGACATGATAGAGACCCTGTAAAAAGGCTCGAGTCACCTGCCATACGGGTTAAGGTCCCATCTTTATGGAGATAATTTTTAAAGTTCACTGCATTCTCTTGTGGATATCATGCAAAAAAAAATCTAAATTTATTATAGCATACTCTGTGAGCGTAACAGAATCTTAAACAATAAGCGACATACAAGAAAAACGTTTCGGCTCCGCCGGAGCCTTTATCACAAATCGCTGTAAATAGAGAAAAGAAACAAAATAAATAAGTAAAACCAGAATGGAAATTCAAAATAATAAAGAACATCTGTGAATAGTCTATAGTGTGGGGTCCTCCTGGTGCAAATTAATATATACAAAGTATATACACACAATCTGTAAATGAAGGGAAAAAAATAACGACAGGTCCACCTGAATCTGTGGACTAGGAATCCTACATAAAGATATATACACACATATGCAAATATACATGAAAACATGCTAGTATACTGAGACAGGACTGGATCATATATATATAAGAGTAATGGAAGTGCACGGTTACCTTATTCCAGAAGGAAAAGAGATAAGGAAGGCTGGGGATAAGGATCCCAGAGGTATCATATGGATACTGTGAATTACCTGTGTGAAGGGTAGTTGTAAGCGGCGCTCCCGCGCCCTGCTGTGTCGGCGTGCATGTTCACCGCCACAGCCAGGGTTAAATAATACTACATGCCGCCAGACCGGAAGTCAGCAGCTCAGGCCGGATATGTACCCAAAACGTTAGACCAAACAATATATGAGGCGTACCTCCAGAAAGAGCATATATCCAAAAAAGAAGGGAAGTAACATACCAAAAAATAAAATATAGAAAATTTTTATTAGATATGATTAAAAGACAAAAATACAATTCATATGTAAATGTATACAGAACAAGGGGAAACACGGCAGAATGGACCCAAAGCAATCCATAAAGTATAATTAAAGGAGTTGATCACTAAATATATATACACCAGCAGGCTCTGGATTACAAAGCATGAATGACCACAGATAAAGTACAACAGAAGCCCATATGATAAATCCTAACAACCTGTGTATATAGTCAAAAAATCACAAGCGTCTGTGGATGACAAGAAACTGATAATAAATGTATCTATTAAAGACTGCTATAATGTAATAGAAGAGGGGCCACGTAGTTATACCTATATGTGGTACTAATTTAGATAAAAGGTATAGGACTGTGCCAGCTATCAGATGACCACATAGGTCCAGAGTAAAGTGTCAGTGCATAGTGCAAATGATGAAAGAGGCCATGTAAATCCATATAGGAGCCATATAGAAAAGCTCATAAGTATCAATGCTGCATGCATACCTGCTAGTGAGAGGACTTGCCGTGGGACAGGATAACCCCGACGCGCGTTTCACAACGTGGCTTCACACAGGTAATTCACCTTGCCTATAACCGACCTGACCTCTTTATAGCCCCTGTACTAAAAACGTATACATGTGTATATTACCTACCTACAGATTACCAACAGCCACAGAGTGGGCTACCATATACGGACGCATAACCATTAGGTACCTTATATCCCTATGGGCACTTGGGTGTG